>NC_083574.1:6994420-7294420 GCF_027579695.1 Neoarius graeffei
ATATTTAGTTGTACAATGAACCACTGATGAACTCTTGGAGGAACACGATGTGGAAAACTGTGATGAGACTAAGATAAGATTTGTGATGTGACTTGAGGAATGTACTGGGCATTTCAAAGTGGACTGTATCGTTCCCAGCCTGCAATGATCATGGAAAGAAAATAGATTGAGAAAACACACTGTAGCACTATTAAAGTGTGGGTGGAGCACAGAGGACGGCAGGACAACGTTTTAGAGGCAGAGAAGGCTATTTATTTACACAACTTTTCAGTCGAACTGCGGCGTAAGCCCATATACACACACAAACACACTCTGCATCCGGTCCCGGGTTGCGCTCCCTCTGCTCTCCCTCCGCCTCTGCCTCCTTAAATAGGGAGCGGTTACTGGGAAAACACACACAAAACACAGGTTAACTACCGTCAGGTGTAGTGATTCTGCCACTCACCTTCCCTGGCTCTGCCCTCCTGTCACAGACCGGCGCTTGACCACACCCCCGCTGCCACATACCCCCACCGCCCGACTCAGGCCGGGCGCCCGTCCGGCCTGCAGCCGACTCCCCCCCCCCCCGACGGGAGAGGAAGTCCGCCACGACCATCTGCGCCCCCGGCCTGTGGACCACCTTGAAGTTGAAGGGTTGGAGTGCCAGATACCAACGGGTGATCCGCACGTTGGCATCCTTCATGCGGTGGAGTCACTGGAGGGGCGCGTGGTCCGAACAGAGGGTGAAAGGGCGCCCCAGCAGGTAGTAACGGAGGGTGAGGACCGCCCACTTGATCGCCAGGCACTCCTTCTCAATCGTGCTGTAGCGCCCCTCACGCACTGACAGCTTCCGGCTGATGTATAGGACTGGGCGATCCTCCCCCTCCACCTGCTGGGACAAGACGGCCCCCAGCCCTCTGTCCGACGCATCCATCTGTAACATAAAAGGGAGAGAGAAGTCAGGGGAGTGTAAAAGTGGCCCCCCACACAGTGCAGCCTTTACCTCAGAGAAAGCCCGCTGGCACTGCTCCGTTCACTGGACCGGATCTGGCGCCCCCTTTTTAGTGAGGTCAGTCAGCGGGCTGGTGATGTCTGAATAATTAGGTATAAACCTACGATAGTAGCCAGCCAGCCCCAGGAACTGTCTCACCCCCTTTTTGGTCTTGGGCCTCGGGCAGGCCGCAATCGCTGCTGTCTTATTAATTTGGGGACGCACCTGCCCGTTGCCCAAGTGGAAGCCCAGATACCGTACTTCCACCCGCCCAATTGCACACTTCTTTGGGTTGGCAGCGAGTCCCGCCCGCCTCAGCGACCTAAGGACAGCCCTCAGGTGTTGCAGGTGCCACTGCCAGTCATTACTATAAATGATAATGTCGTCTAGGTAAGTGGCCGCATAGGTGGCGTGGGGCCGGAGGACCTGGTCCATCAGCCGCTGAAACGTAGCGGGCGCCCCAAACAGCCCAAACGGAAGTGTGACGAACTGGTGTAAGCCGAACGGTGTGGAAAAGGCCGTTTTCTCCCGGGATAATGGAGTCAAGGGGATCTGCCAATATCCCTTCGTCAAATCCAGTGTCGAGTAAAAGTGAGCCGTGCCTAGTCGATTGAGCAGCTCATCAATACAAGGCATTGGGTACGCGTCGAATTTAGACACCGCGTTGACTTTTCTATAGTCCACACAGAACCGGACTGAGCCGTCGGCCTTGGGAACCAAGACCACCGGGCTGCTCCAGTCACTGTGGGACTCCTCTACGATGCCCATTTTGAGCATGGCCTGAAGTTCTTCCCGAACCACTTTTTTTTTTTATGTTCGGGTAGTCTATAAGGGTGGCTACGCACTACCACCCCCAGGGGCGTCTCTATGTGGTGTTCTATGAGGTTAGTGCGACCAGGCAGGGGCGAGAACACATCCGAAACCTCAGCCTGCAACTGGGCAACCTCCGTGAGTGGGGTCGGGGAGAGGTGGTCTCCACAGGGGACCGGAGAGGTATGTGATGCCAATGTCCCTTTTTGAACCTCCGGCCCCAGCTTCGCCTTCTCCAGAACTACCAACATCAACGCCACGGGGACCTCCTCATTCCAGAGTTTCAGCAGATTGAGGTGGTAGAGCTGTAGTGCCCCCTCCCTGTCCGTTCGCCTAACCTCATAGTCGACATCCCCGACTCGCCGTGTGACCTCAAAGGGTCCTTGCCACTTGGCGATTAATTTGGAGCTCGACGTGGGCAACAGGATGAGTACCTTATCTCCCGGAGTGAACTCTCTAAGGTGTGTGCCCTTGTTGTACAGGCGGGCTTGCCGTTCCTGGGCCTGCCGCAAATTCTCCTGAGTTAGGTGGGTGAGCGTGTGGAGTTTTGCGCGCAGGTCCATAACGTACTGAATTTCATTTTTGCTCTGTGAAGGTCCCTCCTCCCAATTTTCCCGCAGTACATCTAAGATGCCGCACAGCTTACGCCTATATAATAATTCAAACGGGGAGAACCCCGTGGAGGCTTGGGGGACCTCTCGCACTGCAAATAACAAGGGTTCGAGCCACTTATCCCAGTTATGTGCGTCCTCACTTACGAATTCTTTGATAATATTCTTGAGAGTGCGATTGAACCATTCAACTAAACCGTCCGTCTGTGGGTGATAAACGCTGGTGCGGATCGGCTTAATACCCAGTAGCCCATACAGTTCGCTCAGTGTTCGTGACATAAACGAGGTGCCTTGGTCAGTCAGAATCTCTTTCGGGATTCCAACCTGGGAGATGATGTGGAAGAGGGCCTCTGCAATACTGCATGCTGAGATATTGCGAAGAGGCACCGCTTCCGGGTATCGCGTTGCATAGTCCACCAGAACCAATATAAAGCCGTACCCTCGTGTTGACCGATCTAATGGCCCGACGAGATCCATCCCAATTCTTTCGAACGGGGTCTCGATTAATGGTAGGGGGCGCAAGGGCGCTTTTGGAATGGCCGCTGGATTTACTAACTGGCATTCACGGCACGCCGTACACCACTTACGGACGTCACTGCGAATCCCCGGCCAATAGAATTGGGCCATTATCCGGGCTAGTGTCTTATCCTGCCCGAGGTGTCCAGCCATGGGATTAAAGTGAGCCGCCTGGAATACCAATTCCCGGCGGCTCTTTGGAATTAATAACTGGGTGACTCGCTCTTTCGTCTGAGTGTCCTGCGTCACTCAGTATAATCTATCCTTCAAAATGGAAAAATAGGGGAAGGACGGGGTGGCGTTCGGCTGGAGCGTTTGACCATCGATTACTCTCACTTGGTCAAACGCGTGTCACAGAGTCTCGTCTCACGATTGTTCCAGTGGGAAATCCGTGAGGGATTCCCCAATAGAAAGAGGAGGAGCCGGCGGCTCCTCACTCTGTCGCAGAGATGACGTAGACGGCTCTGCGACCGCAGCTCCAGCCAAAGCGACACCGGGACCCTCCCCTGTCAACCGGCAGGACCCACTCTTTACTAGGCGTGCCATTAAACCCTGAAATCCCGGCCAATCAGTCCCCAAAATCAAAGAGTGGGTAAGGCGAGGATTAACCGCCGCCTTCACTATAGATTTTTCCCCTCTGAAATATATGTGGACCGACACCAACGGGTATCTGTGAACATCCCCGTGCACACACAACACCTTCACCCCCTGTGCTCCCCCCAATGCCTCGTCTTGCACCAGGCTTTGGCGGATCGAGGTCTGATTGCAACCCGAATCCACCAACGCCTGATATGTAGCCCCTTGTACACTCACCGGTATGCGATACGCTCCGGCCCGATCGAGGGCAGCTTCTGGCGCGTTGGGGATCCGCACCACTGCCCCCACCTCCATTGCTGCGCACTGTTGCTGCAGGTGGCCCGGTTCCCTGCAGCGCCAGCAAACCAGCCCGGGCCTTCCCTCTGCAGCTGTGTTCTGGGGCTCACTCACCTGAGGGGGGGGAGAGACAGACACAGAAGGGAGAAACGGGAGGGCTGGGGTGGAGCCGGCCCCCGCCTCCGTGGTGGGGGAATGGGGCGAGGACGGGACACAGAAGGGAGGGGAGAAAGAGAGAGAGAAGAGGAGAGAGGAGATGGCGTTGTCGGCCGTCCTGCCACCGGAACAGCCGCCAAATGATCCTCCGCCAGTCCTACGGCCTGATCCAGCGACGCCGGGTGGTGGCACTGGACCCACTCCGCGGTTCCGGCTGGTAAGCAGGCGATGAATTGCTCCAGCACCACCTGATCGATGATTCCCTCGGCGTCGCGATCGTCGGCCCTCAGCCACCGCCAGCAGGCGTCCCGGAGCTGCTGGCCGAACGCGAATGGCCGGCCAACTTCCTCCATCTGCAGCGCGTGGAAGCGCTGGCGCTGTTGCTCGGGCGTGCACCCCACGTGCTGGAGGACGGCCCGGCGAAGGTTGGCGTAGGCCAGCCGGCGGTCGGCGGGGAGCTGTAGTGCGGCCAGCTGTGCCTCTCCCGTCAGGAGGGGGAGGAGGCGCACCGCGCACTGCTCCATCGGCCACCCCGAGGCTTCGGCAACGTGCTCGAACAAGGTGATAAATGCCTCGGGGTCATCCTGCGGGCCCATCTTGGTCAAAGTGAGGGGAGACGGGCCCGCGGCCGGGGCGCTGGTGGACCCCGCCGACGCGAGGAGATGCTGGAACGCCTCTCGATCTTCCTGCTGGGCCAGCACCAGGGCTTCGAAGCGTCGCTCCTGCTCCTTTCGGAGCGTGACGAGTGCCTGGTGCTGGCTCTGCTGAGCCGTGGCAAGGGCGTGGACCAAGTCCGCGAACGGGGAGGATTCCATGGGGCTGCAAAGTTGGTGCTCCACCTTTTCCCGGGTTTCGGCACCACTGTAGCGCTATTAAAGTGTGGGTGGAGCACAGAGGACGGCAGGACAACGTTTTAGAGGCAGAGAAGGCTATTTATTTACACAACTTTTCAGTCGAACTGCGGCGTAAGCCCATATACACACACAAACACACTCTGCATCCGGTCCCAGGTTGCGCTCCCTCTGCTCTCCCTCTGCCTCCTTAAATAGGGAGCGGTTACTGGGAAAACACACACAAAACACAGGTTAACTACCGTCAGGTGTAGCGATTCTGCCACTCACCTTCCCTGGCTCCGCCCTCCTGTCACAGACCGGCGCTTGACCATGCCCCCGCTGCCACACACACCAATTACAAAAATACATTAACATTAGCATAGGGTGACCAGATTTCCCTAGTCTGAAACCGGGACACTTTTGCACGCGACCATGCTCGTGCATGCACACCTATTTTTTTACGTGAACGTGACACTCAGAGAGGTGCTCTTATCATTTTGTTGAAGCTCACATTTATCAACATCTCACATGAAATAAAACAAACAGGCATTTTGTTATCTAGTAGCATAGTGGTATACAGATCAGTTAAATTATGGTCAGACAACAGATTTTGTAACGGCTGAGAATAGGCCAGGCTATGTCCATAGGCCAAATTTACACTGATTTATTTCACCTGTTTGTGAGAACACCAAGAAGAATGCATATGCACATGTAGGCTATATCTCTAAAATTGTATGCACTATAGCATGAACTTAAAAAGTAGATATGTGACCTCAACATAGCCTAGGTCAGAATCAACCTTACTAACCATTCCCCACAACTGAATGAATAAAGCAAGAAGATGTGTACAAAAGTGAACACTTTAATGGAAGACAAGCTGTTCAACACAGCAATATGGCCAAACTGTCAGAATGGTACTGGTATGTTAAACAGAAACAAAAAAGAGACAAGTGATTTGAGAATATATACTACGGAAGCCGAGAGAGGCCCTTCATATAATCCTTTTTTTTTTATTCACTTTGTTATCCCGAGATAACGACATAATTAATTCAGGATCTCAAGAAAACAACACAACTAATTCAAGATCTCGAGAAAACAAAACAATTATTCCGAGATCTCGAGTAAACAGCTGAGAAATGGTTCATTCAGGTGCGCCAAGAGACTTGTGATATGCTGACTTTGGGGCTATTTCTCATTCTGTATAGACGCAACTTTGGTCATTAGAATGTCTGGAATAATCGATCACCTAATAAGGCAATATTTTGATCAGGGGTTGACACAGGGAGAGACTGCATTAAGTCTTTTAATAAGGGATAATTTCAAAATTAGTCCGTGGCACCTCCGCAGAAGACTGGCCCGGCTTCGTCTCTACCGACGGAGATACAGGGATCCAGCTGAGATCTCGAATTAGTTGTGTTGTTTTCTGGAGATCCTGAATTAATTATGTCGTTATCTCGGGATAACAAGGTGAATAAAAAAAGATTATATGAAGGGCCTCTCGCGGCTTCCGTAAATATACACTCAAACAAAACAGCAGTAAAGGAGGAGAGGGGTGACAGCCCGAGGAAAGCCCCCACAGGAGCGCACAGCATTTGCAACATAGGCTACCCAACTCAGTACAAGAACGAAGCACTTACAGTGTGTACAGTAGGCTTCGTGCGCATTGTTCTGCACCTCTCGGAGGAAGGGGTAGGTGCCCTGTAAATCTTTGGAAAAGTTAAATTTTTTTTTCGGCATAATTGCTGCGGCATTACTGCTGCTAGCTGCTAGACAAAGAACATTCGCGCCAGTTAATGTTTATTTTATTGTTGCATGGCAACACGTTCTGTTGTCTGGAATAATGTGGCTAAATAAACACCCATGCCACAGGGCCAGGGGGCAGTAACCAGGAAAGTTTGCGATTCCTGCCAATTCATCAAAATAGTAAATGCAGACATTTCTCCGCTAATGATTCCCACGCTGCTCAGTCGCAAACGTCGCGAGTGGCGAAAACCGGGACATATCCGTGTCCCGACAGACTTTTGTCGCGACTCGGGACACACAACCCCAAATCGGGACTGTCCCGGTAAAACCGGGACGTCTGGTCACCCTACATTAGCATTAACATGTAACCGCCCAGAGCAATCTGAAGATCAAGAAGACGGAGCCATTCCAACTCTGTTGTCGTCGACCGCTAGTCCACAAACTGTTCAAAATGTCCAGAAAAATAAAATGTTCAATGTTGTATTGGATATTGTAATACTATATTTCTCCTTTTGGACTGAACCTTAGCTCACTTGTATGACCAGTCAAAGCCCTCAGGTAACATTAGCCTTTTCAGCTAACATTAGCATTCTTTCCATAAAGCTAAATTTAGATAAAACGTATAGTTTCTGAATTGATCATCATGTTGTAGTAATAAGCAACTCCTTGTTGTGTGATTTGGATAAATTTGTTAGAGGTAACTCCTGTAAGCACTAACGTTACCGAGGGTTCATTTTCACCATGTCAGGCAGTTAGCTGTTGCTAGTTCGGGTTAGCTTGGAAAGGCAGTTTAATCAGTATTAGGGATGTGACAGGGCACACAAGCTATGGAAATATTTAGGAATATTTGTTTTATGTGTACACAAACATCTGGATGTCATCATAAAAACAGCAACATGAAGACCATGGGTGTGACTGACAGAGTTCTAATTTAAAGATATTAGCCAATCAGAGTCAAGCTATTTACATATTTAATATTTAAAAGCACAGACACAAAATAAGCCTTTCTTATCTTATAGTGTCTAAACAACATGAGAAAAAAGAGTCAAGGTGATTTTCAATTTTTTTTCTTTTTTTTTCATTTATGTCAGGTGCCAGTCCTTGTCTGCCACCCGAACCATCTTGGCAGCCCAGAAGCTCCTGTCCTGCATAGCCTTCCCCATGCCATCGGCTTGTAGACCAGTGTCTCTTTTCAGCACATCCACATAGGTGAGGGGCTGTCTTCCAGGCCTCCTTTTCCCGTGTGCTGGAGACCATAGCACCAAGTTGGACACTACTTCCTTGTTATTTCTGAAACAGTGTCCAGCAAGCCTCTGACGTCTGGCTCGTACTTTATCGGATAGTTTGGGGAGTCCAGCATACAGCTCTTTATTTGTGCAGTGTTGGTCCCATTTTATGTTATGAACACATCTGAACATCCTCATATAGCAACCGTCTAGCTGTTTCTCCAGTTTAGGAGTGACTGTCCATGCTTCGCAGCCGTATAAGAGCACTGACTCCACTGTCGAAAGAAAGAGATGTACTTTGAGCTTACTTGAAAGGTCTGACTTCCAGATCTTCCCAAGCTTGTTACAGGCTCTCCATGCTGCTGCTTTTCGAGAGATGATGTCCTTAGAGGTGCTTTCCATGTGTGACCCCAGATACTTGAAGTCTTCCACTTTCTCAAGTACAGATCCATCTGTGGTCTTCATACAGACTGGCATCTGTTGGTTGAATGCCATGAACTTGGTTTTTCCTGCATTCATCTGTAAGCCCACCCTTGCAGTTGAGGTTTCTACATTTCGGAGTAGCTTCTGGGCTTGCTGGATTTCCTCTGAAAGGAGTGTTATATCTTCAGCAAAGTCCAGGTCCGTGACTGTTCATGGTCCAATTCTTCTACTCCTTCTCCTCACCAATTGGAAGCCTAGCTCCTCTTCTTTCCCCTCTATGGCTACCCTGAGTGCATAGTCCAAAACTATCACAAATAGGTACTGTATGGTCCCAAGGTGTCTCCTTGCAGCACTCCTGCTTGTATCTCGAAGGGCCTGGTGTCCCCATCTGGAGTTATCACTGGAGTGATAACTCCAGAAGGGGATTTTCAATTAAAAAAAAAAAAAAACTTGTAAACTACTAAAGCATCTAAGAGAACAATATAAAATAATTTAAAAGTATGTCCCCCGGAACACTTTGGTCCAAAGTACCAATGCTGTTGAGTTTATAACAGGTTCTAAGTACTGTATTTAAAATAATTACTAATCATTTGGAGTTTGTAAGAAAGGTTCTTCGAGTGTTTTCTAAATGTTTATTGGATAATTAAGGGTTATAATAGTGTTCGATGTTGTTGTAGAGTTCAACATAGAAGCTTTAAGGGCTCTAGATCCTCTAAAGCATATTTAATTTTTAGTTAATGTTAGGCAGTTTTTTTTTTTAAACCTAAAAAAAATTTTTACACTTTAAGTGATTTGGATAGCTATTTTTTTTTCTAAAAGCAGATCTACAAAAGGGAACTCCTCTATTCCAGTTGTAACCATTAAAGAGCCTCAGAGAGGAACAAACTGAAAAATCATCTCGGGTTCTAGATGGAACCTTTTTTCAAAGAATAGCGATCTTTTCCATACAGTGTTGTGAAACTGAAAAAGTATTTTATAGTGCTGTGTATTTGAGTCTTCAGGAATAACACTTTTTTTTTGCGTTTCAGAAACCTGTGAATGCAGTACAGACACAGTCCTGAATGTTACATGAGTCAAGAAGGAAATTAAGGCCATTCGTTAATGCATTCCACAGATAGAGGGTCATATGACTGCTTTGGCAGATCACAGAAGGAATCAAGATATAAGAATGAATGTAATAGGAATAGTAATAGTATTCAAATATCGCTTTTATGCTGTAATTTGTATCGCTTAAAAGTAATAAAATATACAATGAAGAAACTGTAGTACATATATAGAAGATATTACACAGTTGCACGAAGATATGAAGTTTATCTTTGAGTGGTGAATGTATATATCATGAGTGAGCGAAGCAAACGTGTGATATATTTTTCGCACCACTGTGTAATGTTCTTTATATTATATGGGCACATTCACACACCAAAAAAAATGGAAGTTAATCAAAAGAATTTTAATTTTGAACCGGTTCACCATTTTGACAGCGGGAAAACACTGGGAGTGACATCATCGGAGTGAAATATTGGGAATTGTTATACATACAGGACACTTTTGCAATGGAATAAAAGCGTGTTCTATTCCCTTCTAGTGGGTTTCATTCATTTGGTTTGATAGCATGCAATATTATTAGCATATCACTTATCCTACGTGTATTACGTCACTCTACCCAATGGAGAATGAGTGTTGAATATGGTTTACGATATTGCATGGTTGTCAAAAAAACATGACATCATGCATTGGAGCTGATGCGAATATCCAATGAGAAACTTTTCTGCTGTGCATAAAGCTAACGACCAAGAATACTCACTACAGTATTTTTCACTCAGACTTAAGTATTCATTTCCCTGTGTAATTTACTATGTTACTTTTAAAATCAACATCAACAGACTTGTTCTCGATAGCACTGGCTTGATTGTAGGGCGGCACGGTGGTGTAGTGGTTAGCGCTGTCACCTCACAGCAAGAAGGTCCGGGTTCGAGCCCCGTGGCCGGCGAGGGCCTTTCTGTGCGGAGTTTGCATGTTCTCCCCGTGTCCACGTGGGTTTCCTCCGGGTGCTCCGGTTTCCCCTACAGTCCAAAGACATGCAGGTTAGGTTAACTGGTGACTCTAAATTGACCGTAGGTGTGAATGTGAGTGTGAATGGTTGTGTGTGTCTATGTGTCAGCCCTGTGATGACCTGGCGACTTGTCCAGGGTGTACCCCGCCTTTCGCCCGTAGTCAGCTGGGATAGGCTCCAGCTTGCCTGCGACCCTGTAGAACAGGATAAAGCGGCTAGAGATACACTCTAAAAAATAATGGGGCCAGTACCGGTTCTTCAGGGCAATGCCATAGAAGAACCTTTTTCAGGGCTTCAAAGAACCGTTCATGCAACAGTTCTTTAAAGAACCATTTAAACCATTTGTTTGAGCAGTGAAGACAGATTTGTGTAAGCATAGCCTATGTGCATTGACCAGCAAATGGTAAGAGAATGCCAGGCTCTGAAGAACCATTTCCAATGTGAAGAACCTTTCACATAATGTAATGGTTCATCACAGAGTTTTGACTCTGCATGGAACCATCCAGAGATTTGAAGAACCACTGAAGCACCTTTATTTTTTAGAGTGTAATGAGATGAGATGTTCAGATGGTTTCTTCTGTCTTTGGTATGAGCCTCAAATGTGATCTTACCAGATTTACAGAAGCCTGCAAATGTACAGTACACACACCCTTACTTCAAAATATTTGATGCGAGTCAGGTTTTCGAGATGTTCCTTCATTATCACAAATCCCCAAAATATCTGAAAATGTGTTTTAATGTCTAAAATGTAAATACCAACTATTCAGATTTTCAAAACATTCCTGTGTTGGATTTTCCAATAATCATATTTGTTATTCATAATTCTTTTCTTTCTTTTTTTGGTCGTGTCTTTGTGTCTGCCTTTCCTGTATTTCTGAAAGAACACATTGATATATTTTTATTCCCTTATCACAGATCTCTTCTCTGTGAAAATTTCCATTTAAGTCATGTGATCGCTGTTTTCCTGATCCCTGTTGAACTCGAACACTTACAGCAGACAGCCTGTGAGGTTGATCCTGTTTAACTTTTCATGTCTTAAAGAGTTTTAAACACCTCGTATAAATGAACAGGCGTTCATGTCAACAGGGATGCGGACATTACTCTTCGACTTGAATAGCTGTAATATTTCTAATGGTGTTTTAATCAGACCATTAAATAAACAAGAATTCTGTTATATATTTCATTTCTAACCATACAGTGACCCTGAATTTACAACAAAACACTGATGAGGGTCACATGAAAGAGCAAAGTTAACTTTTGCCTTGCTTTTCCTGCCCCTAAGCCACAGTCATGTGAACGAAGCTTCTGTCTGATGCCTATAAATGACTGAAACAACACCTAGTTAAAAATAAAGTGCTTATTTACCACATCCTTAAAATCGGGGGTCTTCCCAGGTCTGCACAGCCACAGGGGCAGTTAAACAGAGGGGCAAATGAAAGGGCCGTATACGCTTACCGAATTTACTATAGAGCGTCTAAGATGTGTAATTTATACACTATAATCATTTATTCATAGTTACAAGGTTAAAATCAATTTTCTGCATGTTATGAATTTGAAAAAAACAAGTCATTAAACTCAAACTCTTTTCAGCTGAAACAAGTGAAAGTTTGTACCCCTTCGTGGTTTTAGAACGGACAAAATGAAAGCATACTGTATGTCTCTTTCACAATTTATCCACAAAGAAATATGATTAGAAAATATTCATCATGTCACGTAGGCGTGTCCTGCAACAAGACAGTGATCTGAAACAAGCAAAGTCAACAGGAAAAATGATTTGCAAACAAATTCTGCCATGTTCTTGAACTATATCATTACATTCATGAACACAGGCATATGCATTTGTATTCTATAATTAATATTAACATTAGAAGTAGACAGGGGAAAAAAAAAACCCCTCATCTTTCCAAGGTTTGTTCGAGCCCTAATGCATGCTAAGGATTAAACTACTGATGAAAAAACAGTAGCGAGCATATTTCATTCAAATAATCCATGAAAGTACAAATTGAATAGCAATGAAATATAAAATAATAAATATGATGATAAAGTCTTTCTGGTGCAACATGGTGGTGTAGTGGTTAGCACTGTCACCTCACAGCAAGAAGGTCCGGGTTCGAGCCCCGTGGCCGGCGAGGGCCTTTCTGTGTGGAGTTTGCATGTTCTCGCCGTGTCCGCGTGGGTTTCCTCCGGGTGCTCCGGTTTCCCCCACAGTCCAAAGACATGCAGGTTAGGTTAACTGGTGACTCTAAATTGAGCGTAGGTGTGAATGTGAGTGTGAATGGTTGTTTGTCTCTGTGTATCAGCCCTGTGATGACTTGGCGGCTTGTCCAGGGTGTGCCCCGCCTCTTGCCCATAGTCAGCTGGGATAGGCTCCAGCTTGCCTGCGACCCTGGAGAACAGGATAAGCGGCTACAGATAATGGATGGATGGAAGTCTTTCTGGAGACTTCCTGAAGATTCCTATTCCCTGTTTAATAATGTTTTCTTTCTTTCTTTCAGTTGACATCATGATGTAAATTGATTTGGACTGATTCGTAAAAATATGAACAAAATCGGATGTATTCATAAGCATAAACAACGATATGTTTAAAAATGAAACTGATAAGCAGAAAAATAGCCTCAATGAGGCTGTACGGTAGCTCATACCGGCTACTGTTGTTGTGTGTGAGTTTGAAATCCGATCAATCCTGTGTAGGAGGAGTAGCGATTTTTGTGAAATTGCATATGACCCCTGTGTAGCTTCATCCATGGTAGGTGGCGCCACCTGCTGAACAATTCTTGTTGCTATACTGTATGTCTTTAGAGTCTTCTGGGTGAGTTTCAGTGAAAATGTCCTAGCAGTTTACGAAGAGTAGCGTTTAACGTGACGAGTCACCCAAAAATTTCAGACGCCCATAAAATTGTAAATATGACAGGTGGCACCACCGTCTTGACAACTTTTATGCACGCCAACCTGGAGAACATTGTATGCGAGTTTGATCGAAATCTGATCAATCCTGTTGGAGGAGTAGCGATTTTTGTAAATTGTGGACGGATGATGGACGACGGACAGACAAAGCATGGACGACGCGTGATCGCATAAGCTCATCCAGCTTGGCCTGTGGTTGGATGAGCTAAAAAGTATGTGGACACCACAAATGAACAACATTAGTACTGTACTTTGTTGCAAAGCCATTGTTTACAATTACAGCTTCAAAATATCAAAGAAATAATTTGCTCTTTGCAGCATTGTGATTTAATTTGGCTCGTTTTTCTTCGCGAATCGTCTTCAATTCCCCCAATTTCATAATCCTCCATAAATAACAACAGGAAATTGGCTAGGTCATGCAAACATCCATCTTCTCCCGAGATTCAGTATTGTGGATGTTGAGAATAAATTCACCTCTTATATGTCCTGCTACATCTGTTCATGTTTTCTTCGATGATGTGTAATGCCCCAGAACCATTTGCAGAGAAGCAGTCCAATATCATGATGCTCCCACCACCGTGCTTCACTCTGAATATGGTGTTCTTGGGATCATCAAGCAACCTTTCTTTCTCTGACAATGCCAAGCTGAATTATTGCTGCAGAGTTCTATTTTTGTTTCATCAGACCAGAGTATATTGTTTCGAAAGAGCTCTGATTGAGCTTTCAGACACACATTTTTTGCTTCTTTTTTTTTTTACTTCCCGTTTACCTTCTTCATCATGCGCCTGAGAACACACTGTGAAATTTTGCGTGACGTAACTGTTCAACGAAGATTAATTGTGGGTTCCATAACTTTCCCACCTGCATATTATTGAACTACAGCGATGCTTAAGGTCTTTGCTGTGGCTCTGTAGCTTTCTCCATTCAAGTGTTTAATAGTGTTTTCCTTGAGAACTTTAGAAAGCTCCTTCATCTGCACCATGTTTGCTACTTGTGTGAAATCTTCCCAACCAAAGACAACATATACCGATCGGCCATAACATTAAAACCACTGACAGGTGAAGAAGTGAATAACATTGATTATCTCATGACAATGGCACCTGTCAATTAGGCAGCAAGAAAACAGTCAGTTCTTGAAGTTGATGTGTTGGAAGCAGGAAAAATGGGCAAGCGTAAGGATCTGAGCATCCAATCTGTGGTCCAGTCCAACGGAAGAGCTACTGTAGCACAAACTGGTGAAAAAGTTAATGTTGACACCTTTCTGTTCTAGCCAGCATTAACTTTTTCGGCAGTATGTGCTACAGTAGCTCTTCTGTGGGATTGGACTATATGGGTTAGCCTTCGTGCCGTATGCAAATCAATGAGCCTTCAACACCCATGACCCTGTTGCCGGTTCACCGGTTGTCCTTTGGATCCTCGGACCACTTTTGGTAGGTACTAACCACTGCGTACCGGGAACACCCCACAAGATGTGTCATTTTGGAGATGCTCAGACCCAGTCATCTCGCCATCACAATTTGACCCTTGTGAAAGTTGCTCAGATCCTTACACTTGCCCATTTTTCCTGCTTCCAACACATTGACTTCGAGAACTGACTGCTCTTTTGCTGCCTAATATATCCCACCCCTTGACAGGTGGCATTGTAATGAGACAATTAAATGTTATTCACTTCTTCACCTGTCAGTGTTTTTAATGTTATGGCTGATTGGTGTATTTTATAATAATATTAATATTAATAATAACAGGTGCAATTTGGGCGGCACGGTGGTATAGTGGTTAGCGCTGTTGCCTCACAGCAAGAAGGTCCAGGTTCGAGCCCCGTGGCTGGCGAGGGCCTTTCTGTGCGGAGTTTGCATGTTCTCCCCGTGTCCGCGTGGGTTTCCTCCGGGTGCTCCGGTTTCCCCCACAGTCCAAAGACATGCAGGTTAGGTTAACTGGTGACTCTAAATTGAGCGTAGGTGTGAATGTGAGTGTGAATGGTTGTCTGTGTCTATGTGTCAGCCCTGTGATGACCTGGCGACTTGTCCAGGGTGAACCCCGCCTTTCACCCGTAGTCAGCTGGGATAGGCTCCAGCTTGCCTGCGACCCTGTAGAACAGGATAAAGCGGCTAGAGATAATGAGATGATATATCACACACACACTAGAAGTATATTAAATAACAAAAAGGTCTGATTATTTACAGTACCAGTCAAAAGTTTGTACACGCCTACTCTATTCATTCATGGGTTTTTCTGTTGTTTTTTTTTTTTGTATTTTCTACATTGTAGAACAATACTGAAGACATCAAAACTATGAAATAACATCTGGAACATATATGGAATTATGTGGTAAACAAAAAAAGTGTTTTAAAAAAATGTTTGTTATTTTAGATTCTTCAGCGTATCCAGCGTTTCCCTTGATGGCGCTTTGCACACTATTGGCGTTATCTTAACCAGCTTCATGAGGTCGTCACCTGGAATGCTTTTCAATTAACAGCTGTGCCTCGTCAAAAGTGAATTAGTGGACGAGTTTCTTGCCTTCTTAATGCGTTTGAAATCATCAAACAGTAAATAATAAACATACAGTAAATAGAGCAAATAGCCCTATTCCACAACTGTAGTAATCCATATTTCAACAAGAACCGCTCAACTATGTAAAGAGAAATGACATCCATCTTTACTCTAATACATGAAGTGACTTTTAATTCATAAAAATTAAGATAAAACATTGAATTAGAAGGTGTGTCCAAACTTTTGACTGCTACTTTATTTCCCCTCACTGTACATACATATACGTGTACGCCTCACCTCATCTCATCTCATTATCTCTAGCTGCTTTATCCTTCTACAGGGTCGCAGGCAAGCTGGAGCCTATCCCAGCTGACTACAGGCGAAAGGCGGGGTACACCCTGGACAAGTCGCCAGGTCATCACAGGGCTGACACATAGACACAGACAACCATTCACACTCACATTCACACCTACGCTCAATTTAGAGTCACCAGTTAACCTAACCTGCATGTCTTTGGACTGTGGGGGAAACCGGAGCACCCGGAGGAAACCCACGCGGACACGGGGAGAACATGCAAACTCCGCACAGAAAGGCCCTCGCCGGCCACGGGGCTCGAACCCGGACCTTCTTGCTGTGAGGCGACAGCGCTAACCACTACACCACCGTGCCGCCCCTATACGTGTACGTATATATTATAATATAATCACTGTGAAGTAACAACAAGGATCTTTTGTCAAATTATTTATCGCTACACCTCCACTGTCACTATTATCTTACACTTATGGCTCTTTAATTTCATCTTCTGCTTTTCTAAAGTTCACATTCAGCTGGACATCTATTCGTCACATTGCACTCATCTGACCACAATATATTTCCTGTCTTAATAATGTTGCCCACAGCATCATCTTGTGATGGGGTCTAATTAAATCTCACAAAAGGACAATTCATATTTCAAAGCAGCAGACGAATTAGCACAAATCGCGTTTAATAACCAAAGATAAAATAAAACATTCAAAACAAGCACCACGTTAATGATGCTAATTTGATTCTAAAAAAAGATTTTGTGTTTGCTTTGTGTTCATAATCACATGACTGCATGATTTGAGAGAGAGAGAGAGAGAGAGAGAGAGAGAGAGAAAGAGAGGGCAGTTTAACATTTTCAAAGGAATGTAATGCTTTTATGAAGTCTATAACAAAACTTTTTTTTTTTTTAGAAAAATCCTTTAATGCTTTGTTAATGTAATAAAAGATTTTAAGAAATCCAGAAAAAAAAGATTAGGGTTTCAGACTCGATAACAAAACTGCTTATTTGTGAAAATGTCCTTTCACAAAAAGATCATGATCTACTTGACTTAAACTCTTCGGTCACTTCGTAAAATATAATATTTTCCTTCACAAAATTGCGAGTAACATGACAGGCATCAGCTTAATAAACTTTTACACTGAATGCAAGTCAAATACAGGAGTTCCTGACGTGAAATGACTGCTGTTCGGGTTTTAAAATGATATCCTAAGAATTATTTTTGCAACATAAAATTCAGAATTTCTCTGTATTAATAAATAAATACATCTAAAAAAAAAAAAAAGAACCCTCCCAGCTGGACTGTCATCTGATGCTGATGAGGATAATAAAATTTTTTTTTTAATTTTTTTTATCTTTATGAATAGTGTTAGATGGACATCATCAAAGGTCCCTGCGAATTAACTGGATTAACCCTTTGATGCAAAACATATGCGCACCCCTTCTAATGCACAACATGGGTCAAAAACGACCCGCATTCATTTTCCAGGTTATTTCATGCTGACTGAGTTTTTCTTTGCTCTATCTTTTGAAATCAATTTATTTGATGATTGAATATTCCAAGTATTCTTTAAATATCTTGTTTTTAATTAGCACAAATCATTAATTTAATTTTTTCTTTCCTACTTTATGAACAAAAATACTTTTTATATTACTAGACATGGGTCATCCAAGTGTGATTTAAAATTAAAATGTCTTAATACTATAATAATAATTTGTTTCAAGTAATTACTTTAGCAGTGAATGGGGCCAGTTATTTATTTATTAACTATGTAGTTAGCTAAGCCAACTACAATAAAATTAGCTAACTAAAGTAGAATATGTCGACAGCTCGGTAGCTAATAGTAATTACTTGTAACTTTCTGACAAGTAATCTACTCACTCTCAAGGGAACCTAAACATAATCAATTTTTTTTTCTAAGGTAATGTTAGAACAATTGAAAAACATTACTTCCATGTATTAGATGGGCAAAGGGCGCTGTGCTGAGCTGTGAAATGTCTGACACAAGCACAATTCACAGTTCCCACCAAACGCTGGAGTAAATGCCTGCGGGTCGGTTCTGACCCATGTGTGTAAACTTGATGTAGAATTACAAAAGCTGTGCTTGTTCATAACTTAAGAAAGGAAAAATAAAAATGATGATTTGTGCTAAACAAAAACAAGATATTGACTGCATATTTGGAAAAGTAAATGACAAAATGAATTTATTTCAAAAGTAGATCATAGAAACACTCAGCCATACATGAAATAACCTGGAAAATGAATGCAGGTCGTTTTTGACCCATGTTGTGCATTAGAAGGGTAGTGATACAAAAAGGGTTTTTATTCAAAAAGTAAGAAAGGAAAAAATAAAATAAGGATGCATGATGATCAAAAACAAGTTAATTGAGGAATACCTTGAATACTGAATGATGGAATTAATTTATTGCAAAGATATAGAAGATAAAAACCCAGCCGGGTCACTTTTGACCCATGTTTTGCATCAAAGGGTTAAAAATCAACTCAATTTGTTATATTTAATCAGAGCTGATGCTGAACTGTAAGAATCCAACCTTCGGTATTTATGCCATCGTCACTGGAACACCATGTTCTCTAACAGCCAAAGGGTCCTTTTACTTCAGTCCAGTTTGCTTATGTGCATTCTTTTATTCCTTGAAATAAATCAATAACGAAGGCCGTAATGAAATTTATCAGTCAAATGTCTATCCGTCATATTCTCGGCTTTTATAGGTGTAAACTGTCCAGTCTGTTTTTTTCTCTCTCAATGAATCTTACACAGCAAAGCACCAAGAGCACAGAACAATTTCCTTAAGTGTCTTTCGCAGTTCTTGACTCCGATATGCATAAATCAAAGGGTCTATAAGAGAGTTGCATATAATGAGGATTAAGAAGAGGTTAAAATGGCTGAAGTAGCACATGCAATAAGGGTTTGTTGGACACGTCAGGATTAGGATCAGGTGGAGAAAGAATGGACCCCAACAAATGATGAAAACCCCCAACAGGATGGTCAACGTGATGGCACCTTTCATACTAGTAGCCTGGCGCCGTTTTTTATCGAGTGCCATGATGCGCTTGGAGTGCCCATGCGCCAAGATGAACATGTGCAAATAGAGCACTGCTGTGAAAACCAGTGTGACACCAAAGAAGGTCACAAGGCAGGCGATGACCGCGTTGTCAGTGTGGTAGATGATAAACAGCGAGCTGGAGGTGACGCTGGTCAGCCAAACGATCACGATGATGGTGACGGCACGCTGCGTGGTCATTATGCTGTGGTAACGCAGGGCATAGAAGATAGTGATGTAGCGATCTGCTGCAATGGTGCACAGGAAGGACAACGAAGACACCACAGAGCTGCAGATCATGATGTCAATGACGTTGTCCAGGTGGCGCAGCATCCTTGCCGTCACACTCAGAAGGCCGTGGTCCGTGAGCAGCATGAACATCGTCTCCACCACGTTGCTCACGCTGACTAGCATGTCAGACACGGCGAGGCAGCAGATGAAATAGTACATCGGAGAATGCAGGTTTCTGTTCTTGATGATGGCTGCAACGACCAGAATGTTCTCCACCAGGCTTATCAAGCCCAGCATCAGGAACAGTTCCTGAGGGATGATGATCTGGGTGATGCTCGTCATGTTCATGTCACTGGGCGTCACATTGAGGGTCAGATTGTCCATGTAGTCGATACTCAGGCTGGGCTCCATGGTGTTCATCATGAAGTACTGGTTTGTTTCTTTAAACTGGAGCATATAGAGACAGCATTAGACTGGGACCCGAGAGCAAAGAATTTCCTGATCAATCACAGAACCAAGAAGCACGCTTTTAGGAAGTGAAGAACCTTCAACTACCCAAAGAACACCTAAGGTTCTGTTGTAGAATTCTACATAAAGGTTTTAAAGGTTTCTCCAGAGGGACAAACTGAAGAACCATATAAGGTGTTCCATAGAACCTCTTTACCTTTAATTGAAATAAATTTATTCAGAGAAAAACAAGTCCCTCATCAAGAAATACCATATGTGCCACTATTATTGGCACCCCTGGAAATGATAGCGAACACAATGTAACTGAAGCATGTTTCCCATTTAAATTGATTGGAGTGTGTAGGAACTTTCAAGCTGTAATCCATGACTTCCTGATTAACTGGGGAACAAATATGAGGTGATACAGAGGCCAAATTCCTTTAGCCATCCATCAACATGGAGAAGATAAAAGAAGACACAAATCAAATGAGGGAGAAGTGTATTAACCTTCAGAAGTCAGGGAATGGTTATTAAAAATAAAAAAAATGGCTACTCGCCTGAAAATGTCCATTTCTACTGTTAGGGCAATTTAAAAAAAAAAAGTGGACACCAACTGGAACTGGTACATGCTTGCCTGGAAGATGACCCAAGTTTATTTAGCTGAGCACAGATGGCTTCTGCCCTGGCCATCTCAGTCCCCTGAGCTAAACCCCGGAGAAAACCTGTGGGCTGAGCTGAAGACGAGAGAGCACAAGAGAGGAAAGGGTCGAGAACCCTGGATGATCTGGAGAGACTGTGTAAAGAGGAATGGGCTCAGATGCCCTGCTCTATATCTCCAACCTTATATAAGGTTATAGAAGAGCCTCAGGGCTGTTTTACTGGCAAAGTGGGTTGTACAAAGTATTAAATGCAAGGGCGCCAATACTAGTCAAACATTTTAGGTGAAAATTATTTCTTGATGAGGGATTTGTTTTTCTTGGAAAAAAATTATTTCAATTAAAGGTTGAATTTTTGTCATTTTTTTCAGTGTGAGATGAAACGACTTCACCAAAAGGTGGATTTTTTTCAAAGCCTTTTTGCTAATCTTTACAAGAGGGGACAATAACCATGGAGGGCACTGTATACACACACACACACACACACACACACAAATAAATTAAAAGATGTTTCATGTCTTAACGTAATGATGGATGTTGTTTCTTTTTACTTAGTTGTTTGGTTCTTGACATAATATGGATTACTACAGTTGTGGATGGAATAGGGCTGTTTAGTGTATTTTTATTATTTACTATTTACTGAAATTAATTCACTAATTAACTTTTGACGAGGCACACCTGTTAATTGAAAAGCATTCCAGGTGACGACCTCATGAAGCTGGTTAAGATAACTCCAATAGTGTACAAAGCGTCATCAAGGTCAACACTGGCTATTTTGAAGAATCTAAAATCTCATCTCATCTCATTATCTGTAGCCGCTTTATCCTGTTCTACAGGGTCACAGGCAAGCTGGAGCCTATCCCAGCTGACTACGGGCGAAAGGCGGGGTACACCCTGGACAAGTCGCCAGGTCATCACAGGGCTGACACATAGACACAGACAACCATTCACACTCACATTCACACCTACGCTCAATTTAGAGTCACCAGTTAACCTAACCTGCATGTCTTTGGACTGTGGGGGAAACCGGAGCACCCGGAGGAAACCCACGCGGACACGGGGAGAACATGCAAACTCCGCACAGAAAGGCCCTCGCCGGCCACGGGGCTCGAACCCGGACCTTCTTGCTGTGAGGCGACAGCGCTAACCACTACACCACCGTGCCGCCCGGAATCTAAAATATCAAACATATTTATTTTCTTTTTTTAACCACATAATTCCATGTGATTTCATAGTTTTGATGTCTTCAGTTCTACAATGTAGAAAGTAGTTAAAATACAGAAAAATCAATGAATGAGTAGAGTAGGTGTGTCCAAATTTTTTATATAGCTTCTTTTTTTTTTTCAGTTACAAATCACAGAACCTCAGGTAGCACTAAGGTCCCCATTCCGAATACTAACACTCATTTAATGAATCTTGACATGTTACAAAAATGACTGAAAACATATTTTTCCTACCTTTATAATGAGGTATACTGAGGTATCCACAAGCAGACAGGGAAATCCGCAAACTCTTTCACTATCACCTGAAGTTGCACTTTTTTAGTGAATCTCTGACCAATTTTTTTTTAAAGCTAGAATTATTTCTAATCAAAGTTAAAATGATGAACAGCCCACTTGTAGCGTGAATGCCTTCCAAACATATTCTGAATGTCTATTAACGGGTTTCCAGTTTATTAAAAGGCGTACGAAGTAGCCTGATGCATTCGTGTCCCTTGAAGTAAACCTTAATGGATAAAAGTTCAGAGGTCGGTGGTGGTAGGAAAGCTGTTTGGTGTTGCTCTAAGTGTTGCTTATAAAATAAACAAACTCCTCCTTTTCTTGTCCTGAAAATCAACTGAAAGAGAGAGAGAGAGAGAGAGAGAGAGAGAGAGAGAGAGAGAGAGAGAGGGCTGCGTTCCAAACCGCATCCTACTCAAAAGTACATGTGGTGATTATTTTGGTATGTAATAATTTGTCACAGTATTTAGTGTGCTAGTTTGTGGTTTGGGACGCAGCATCTATCTTTGGCATCTCATCTAAAGCCTTTATTGTCACACATTAAGGCTTTACAGGGTATTAATTACCTCTGCCAACTGTGTTGCAGGAGGTTATGGTTTTGCTTACATTTGTTTGTTTGTTTGCTCCTAACATAACTCAAAAAATAGTTAACGGATTTGAATGAAATTTGGAGGAAAGGTGAGCCATGGGCCAAGGAACAACTGAATAGATTTTGATGCAAATCCAGATACAGTATCTATGAGAATCCAGGAATTTTTTTTTGGCCTGTTCCCAACGTAACTCAAAAAGTAGTGAACGGATTTGGATGAAATTTGGTGTACAGCTTTAGTTAACGGATTTGGATGAAATTTGGAGGAAAGGTGAGCCATGGGCCAAGGAACAACTGAATAGATTTTGATGCAAATCCAGATATAATATCCATGAGAATCCAGGAATTTTTTTTTGGCCTGTTCCCAACGTAACTCAAAAAGTAGTGAACGGATTTGGATGAAATTTGGTGTACAGCTTTAGTTAACGGATTTGGATGAAATTTGGAGGAAAGGTGAGCCATGGAGGAAAGGTGAGCCATGGGCCAAGGAACAACTGAATAGATTTTGATGCAAATCCAGATACAGTATCTATGAGAATCCAGGAATTTTTTTTTGGCCTGTTCCCAACGTAACTCAAAAAGTAGTGAACGGATTTGGATGAAATTTGGTGTACAGCTTTAGTTAACGGATTTGGATGAAATTTGGAGGAAAGGTGAGCCATGGGCCAAGGAACAACTGAATAGATTTTGATGCAAATCCAGATACAATAGCCATGAGAATCCAGGAATTTTTTTTTGGCCTGTTCCCAACGTAACTCAAAAAGTAGTGAACGGATTTGGATGAAATTTGGTGTACAGCTTTAGTTAACGGATTTGGATGAAATTTGGAGGAAAGGTGAGCCATGGGCCAAGGAACAACTGAATAGATTTTGATGCAAATCCAGATACAGTACACTGTAAAAACATGACTGTGAAATTTACAGTAAAACTATGTGAAATGCATACAGAACAGCACTGTAAACCCCGAAACACATATTTGTTGTTCAAATCACTGTTAAATTTTGTAAACCAGTAAAGTTTACACTGGGGTGCTGTATTTTTTACAGGGATTTTCTGGTCACCCCAGCTGCCAGGGTTTTCCTGTTAAAATGACAGATTTTTTTTACAGTGTATCTATGAGAATCCAGGAATTTTTTTTTGGCCTGTTCCCAACGTAACTCAAAAAGTAGTGAACGGATTTGGATGAAATTTGGTGTACAGCTTTAGTTCTCGGATTTGGATGAAATTTGGAGGAAAGGTGAGCCATGGGCCAAGGAACAACTGAATAGATTTTGATGCAAATCCAGATACAGTATCTATGAGAATCCAGGAATTTTTTTTGGCCTGTTCCCAACGTAACTCAAAAAATAGTGAACGGATTTGGATGAAATTTGGTGTACAGCTTTAATATTATCCTCAGTTCAAGTGATTTAATTTTGATGTTGATTCAGTAATACAGTATGTGGCTTGGCGGAAGTATGGACTCTACTGTGTGGAGGTTGAGGTTGGATTTTTCTCATTTTTTCAGTGGAAGATGAAGCAACTTCACCACAAGGTGGACTTTTTTTTTCTAACCCCCCTTTTTAAAACTACTCTTCACAAGGGGCTCCAATAATCATGGACGGCCTTGTATATTTTATGGGTCATTCTAGAACTCGGGGTACATTTTGCATGTCCGAGGTAAACCTTTTGTTATTTTCCACAAAAGAAATCTTTATTGAATCAGTTTTGAACAATTATGGAAATTATGAAAAACTTTGACCAGTAGCAATGCTTGATGTATATTTTAGACCCAATTTATCTATAAAACATTAACTCAATAAGTGACTCCCACCCTGGTTGTCTTCGTCTCCTGATTTATACATTCAACTTGAAAAAACATGCAGTGATTCAGTCTAACAATGTTTTTTGGAGTTTATTCTATTAACCGTTATAAAATCAATTGCATAGAAAGTCTATTTTCTGCATTATTCTGTATCTGGAGTCTCATCACATCGCTCCTGTGGAGGACGGCCCCATATGGACAGTCGAAAGTTGCACTTGGAAGACACTCTGGACACTTATAGTTATACTTTTATGGCTGAGGACTAGAGTTGACTTGCTAACTTTAGGACTGCAGTTGTCATGAACAGTTTCGCACTCAAGTTTCCATCAATTAACCATTTATAACATCAGCAAAACAGACGTCATGTTAAAACTGTTATAATCACGTTGTCTGTTATCACCCGAATGAGGATGGGTTCCCTTTTGGGTCTGGTTCCTCTCGAGGTTTCTTCCTCATGTCGTCTGAGGGAGTTTTTCCTTGCCACTGTTGCCACAGGCTTGCTCATTGGGGATAGATTAGGGATAAAATTAGCTCATGTTTAAAATCATTAAAATTCTGTAAAGCTGCTTTGCGACAATGTCTATTGCTAAAAGCGCTATTAAAAAAATAAAACTGACTATTAATGTGAAATTTCAATAGTAAAAAAATATATTTTTATCTGTCCCAATGGTCTTGTCAAATCTTAATTCTGTTATAAAACCACATAAAATCCACAAAGACAGTGGCGTAGTGGTTAGCACTGTTGCCTCACAGCAAGAAGGTCCTGGGTTTGAACCCAGTGGCTGACGAGGGCCTTTTGTGTGTGGAGTTTGCACGTTCTCCCCGTGTCTGCATGGGTTTCCTCCGGCTTCCCCCACAGTCCAAAGACATGCAGGTTAGGCTAAGTGGTAGCTCTAAATTGACCGTAGGTGTGAATGGTTGTTTGTCTCTGTGTCAATCCTGCGATAACCTGGCAACTTGTCCAGGGTGTACCCTGCCTCTCGCCCACAGTCAGCTGGGATAGGCTCCAGCTTGCCTGCGACCCTGTAGAACAGGATAAAGCGGCTAGAGATAATGAGATGAGATGTTGAGGATACACCACCAACAGTCGATTAATTATTCATCAAATCTGTTATTGTGATATTGGCGTGAATCTCTCGCTCATTTAAAAAAAAATGATTAAAATCCATAAAATTCTGTTTTTGTACATGCCATGTGGTAGCTAGTTTGAGATTAGCGTGTGGAGTTAAGACACAAAATGGTGGGAGATGTCAACCCTGTTACGGGCAATTCTGTTAATGTTAACGATAACAGAGTTGACACTTGAAACGTACCCACAATTCTAGAATGGGTCGTGATATATAGCATCACCCACCCATGTGAGGAGGAGACACAATCTTGCTCCAATCTTTCTTTGTACTAAAAAGTCTTATTTTAGGCTTTAAAGTGATTCCTGGAGTTCCTTGAAGAGAGAGAGAGATTCACAAAGATATTTTACTCTCTAATGTTACTCCATTGAGAATGGAATTGGACTTATGGCCTGAATCACATGTCTGGTTGCACCACATTTGAGCAGAGGATCAAAAGCTGTATAGATGTCTCTTTGACACC
Organism: Neoarius graeffei; assembly: GCF_027579695.1. Lineage (NCBI taxonomy): Eukaryota > Metazoa > Chordata > Actinopteri > Siluriformes > Ariidae > Neoarius > Neoarius graeffei. Next base: position 7,020,209 of record NC_083574.1, read on the forward strand.
ACTGGATATAACTGAGAAAATGGTAGGCCTTAAGGACAAAATATTCCTCATGACATCGGCTTGAGCTCCAGGTGGATTGGAAAACAAAGCTGCAGTTCACAACAATTTTCCAACCAACATTTGCACCATCGCTTATTTAATCATGTGATTTCTTGGACAGGAACAAAATCTAGCCACATGGATGTTTACACTTCCTTCTCTTTGAGGCTGTAGTAGTGTTTCTCAGGCTTTTTTTTTTTGGCTAAAATTAAGACCAACAACATAAAGCATGTGATTTAATGCTAATCATATGCTTTTAAATATAGAGCATTCAAGAGTACATATATTACATTACAGGCGTTTAGCAGACGCTCTTATCCAGAGCGATGTACAACATACCCAGAGCAACCTAGGGAGCAGTTGGGGTTCGGTGCCTTGCTCAAGGGCGCTTAGCCATTCTTGCTTGTTCAGGGAATCAAACCGTCAACCTTTTGGTCCCAAAGCTACTTCTCTAACCATTAGAGGCCATGGCTACCCATGTACAGTATACAGTTGTGCTCATAAGTTTACATACCCTGGCAGAATTTTTGCTTTCTTGGCCTTTTTTCAGAGAATATGAATGATAACACAAAAACTTTTTTCCCCACTCATGGTTAGTGGTTGGGTGAAGCTATTTATTGATAAACAACTGTGTTTTCTATTTTTAAATCATAATGGCAACAAAAAACATCCAAATGACCCTGATCAAAAGTTTACATACCCCAGTTCTTAATACCGTGTATTGCCCCCTCTAACATCAATGACAGCCTGAAGTCTTTTGTGGTCGTTGTGGATGAGGCTCTTTATTTTCTCAGATGGTAAAGCTGCCCATTCTTCTTGGCAAAAAGCCTCCAGTTCCTGTAAATTCCTGGGCTGTCTTGCATGAACTGCACGCTTGAGATCTCCCCAGAGTGGCTCAATGATATTGAGGTCAGGGGACTGAGATGGCCACTCCAGAACCTTCACTTTGTTCTGCTGTAGCCAATGACAGGTCGACTTGGCCTTGTGTTTTGGATCGTTGTCATGTTGGAACGTCCAAGTACGTCCCATGCACAGCTTCCGGGCTGATGAGTGCAAATTTGCCTCCAGTATTTGCTGATAACGTGCTGCATTCATCTTTCCTTCAACTTTGACCAAGTTTCCTGTGTCTTTGTAGCTCACACATCCCCAAAGCATCAGCGATCCACCTCCGTGCTTTACAGTAGGAATGGTGTTCCTTTCATCATAGGCCTTGTTGACACCTCTCCAAATGTAACATTTATGGTTGTGGCCAAAAAGTTCAATTTTGGTCTCATCACTCCAAATTACCTTGTTCCAGAAGTTTTGAGGCTTGTCTCTGTGCTGTTTGGCGTAAATTTTTGTTGGTCTACCTGACCGTGGTTTGGTTTTAACAGAGCCCCTGATTTTCCATTTGTTAATCACAGTTTGAACACTGCTGACTGGCATTATCAATTCCGTGGATATCTTTTTGTATCCCTTTCCTGTTTTATACAGTTCAACTACCTTTTCCCGTAGACAATTCTTTTGCTTTCCCCATGACTCAGAATCCAGAAACGTCAGTGGCTGGATGAAAGATGCAAGAGTCTGTCTGGATCCCAGAAACTCACTCAGCTTTTATGCACACACACTGATTACAAGCAAACAGATCACAGGTGAGGATGTTACGGTACCTTTAGTAGCCATTCAAACCCATTTGTGTCAACTTCTGTGCATGTTATCGGGCCAAAATCACCAGGGTATGTGAACTTTTGATCAGGGTCATTTGGGTAGTTTCTGTTGTCATTATGATTTAAAAAGAGAAAACACAGTCGTTTGACAATAAATGGTTTCACCCAACCACTAAGCATGAGTGGAAAAGATGTTTTTATGTTATCATTCATATTCTCTGAAAAATGGTCAAAAAATAATAGATTCTGCCAGGGTATGTAAACTTATGAGCACAACTGTATATACACAAACATGCAACAAATTAAAGGAAAGTAAGGTGGTGGGCAGGGCAACTATGAGGCACCAGAAGAACTTCACTGCATCTTGTCTTGAAGAGTACTGAATAAGTGAAAAGTATTCAGTTGGTGTTTTGATAATAGTTTTTGACGATAATCTTGCGTTGCTGTCCCATTGCTTTGAGATCTAATTACTATGAGGGTCGTAGTATATGATTTACTGGACATCATTTATCATCATCATCATCAAACCCTTCAGTGAGCGCTTGTGTCCTGTGAATGGAAGCAGGATCACGCACACGCCCATGAGGATGGAAATGATTCAATAAAAGTGATCAGTCAGAAAAACAGATTACACAAGAGAGCTTGATTCTGTGGGAAGAAAAAAAAAGCTCCAGTTAAGTGCTTTGGTGTAACTCTAGATGCTGATTTTTCTGTACACTCAGTAACCTCTCAAAATATGAATATCATCATTTTAGAAACAGCTAAAATACAACATTTACCAACGCTATATGATGTTGGGAAAAAAAAATTCATGCTTTGGTTCATAAAATCTAGATTCAACTATTATGTTTCTGGCAGGCTGCTTTTCTGTTTCTTTAAATAAAGGTTCAGCTTTTTCAGACTGAAGCAGTTTGCGTCTTTCGTAGGAAATAGGCATGTACCGATATATCGTTGTCAATTTATGTTTTGAATCGATGAAATAAAAAAATGAACCTTGATTATTATCAGGCTGCATATCGTCTTAGTTTTTCCAAGCTGTAATTGTGTTGCTTAGACATCTCCGGGTGCAATAACATACATACAGGACACTTTATCAATGGAATAAAAACCTGTGTTCTATCCCCTTCTAGCAGGTTTATGCAATATTGTTAGCATATTGCTTGTCCTACGTGTATTACGTCACTCTACCCAATGGAGAATGAGCGTTGAGTATGGTTCACGATATTGCATGGCTGTCAAGACAACATGACGTCACATGTCGGAACTGAAAAAGTTTTCTGCCGCGCATGTGCAGAAGCATTTCTTTGTTCGCTGGGAAAGAGAAAGATGCGTTTAACATCTACCAAAACTTCATTAGATACTCATCTTTGACTCATTCAGTATCATGCTAGTGAATGGAATATATCGGATTTCCCACTCGATGCCAGCCAATATTATTTAAATAGAGGGAATACATGTGACTTCGCCGTAGGCGGAAGTAACACAGCTCTAATGCCATGAAAATGCACAAAAACTGATCCAAAATTGGAAAGAACTTATGTGATTGACTGTACAAATAGATTTAACAAGAAATCAGAGCTCTCTTTTTACAGACTGCTGGAAGATAAAGAAAAGCAGATGTGGGTAGTACAAATGCTCATAAGTTTATTAAGAAAAGGCCTATTTGTTGTGCTTTATTTTCAATAAAAGAAATATTTGAGTTAATCGGCTATTATATTTATTTTACTCCAGAACAGGGGGAAAAAAGTTGATAACATGACTAACTTGGTGCACTCTGGTGCAGGAGGTCCTGGGTTCACGCCCCTGTTGAGGCAACTCCAGTGAAGGCCTGTAGGCAAAGCCCTTAATATGACCTGCCTACCTCATAAAAATGAGAGACAGAAAAGCAAGAGTCATGCCAGCTCAGACATCAACAAGGTCCACATCAGGTGTTTAGGAACCAGGGCAACCTGATGAGAAATGGGCAACTGGAACAAGACACTCATGGACAAGAGCTGAGAACACTGGTCTATTGGAATGCTACGTGACCCCCAAACTGGGAGTGGCTCTAACAGAAGAACATCCGAGATCTCGGTCCAGAAAAGCGCAGTCTTAGGAACAGCTATGATACTGCACGGGACCTTCACACTCCCGGGCCCTCTGCCAGAGGGCCCGAGCTTGAGGAAAAAAAGACCGCCCAAAGGAGGGGCGAGTGGGGAAGAGTGTGCATTTGTTTGTTTATTTCACACACACCCGTTGCATTTTTTATTTTCAAAAAGATCATGGGAAAATGGAATTATGAACCCAATACCGTGAATTATGTGAATCGTTACAGACCTACAAGGAAAATCCAGAAGCACATCATGCCATTCTTAATTAAGCCTTACCGGCTGCTTATTAAGTTCTTCACACTCATGAGACAGGAATACTTTTAATCCTGATGTTCCCTCACAGCTCAGTCAGTGGAAGATTTTTTTTTTAAGGTTTATGCAGAAAAATAATAAATCGGCACAATACAAACCCAGGCAAAAGTATTTTAATGAATAAAAGCGTTAATTAATTGAGAGAATTTGTTACTATTTGTTAATACAACAGTCCTAATAACAAGTAGGATATTTTATGGACCAATTATTACCATGACCTGGATCATGAGGTCAGATGGAGTCGTGCAAAAATAATGATTTGAGTAAAGTATCTGATATCCAAGCTAGTGTTTGATAGATTGTTCAAATCTAGAAACCAGTGTTGGGTCCTTGAGGAAAACCTTTAACCCTTGGTTGCATAGAATTATGCTTAACACCATTATGTTTCAGTTAAACGTCACTTTGGATAAAAGCGTCTGTCAATCTCAAATATAAACTTACAATCTGGAGGCTTCAGTGTAATTCAGTCAGTCGAAAACTTTAGATTTAATCTTGGAAGAAGAAACAGGATAGAAATATACTGACTGTACAGATTTCTTGTTTTCCACCTAAACTTGTCACATTGTCTTTTGTTATAAATTTTCTCCTCATCATCCCCCGTCTCAGTCCCATTCCTCCTCGTCTCGGTCTACGTTATCGTCCCTGGGTGGATCCTGGAATTGGATATTAGCCAGCATGTCCCTCATGGCCACCATCAACCGGTTCACTTCCTGGTTCAGTTCTCGACCTGCATGTGGTACTTCGAGGTCATCCTCAGGTCTCTGTCCACCCTGAAATCAGAACAGTCAGTTTGCACATTTCAGGATCTCAGAGAAGATGCGAGTGGCGATGAGAGTCCACTCACCTGCAGGTTGAAGTTGGGCAACAAAGAGCGGAAGAACAGCGACAAAGTGCTCTCATTTGAGGCTCTCGGATTCTGCCTAGAAGGGGTTTTAGAAAATTTTAATTACTAAAACACATTCTTAACACGCACTCTGCACCAAACATCAGGTATAGAAATAAGGGGGGGGGACCCCAACCCACATAAAGAATGGACACTTGATAGTGTGGTGTTATATGAAAATAATCAGTGACCAGGTAAGGGGAGATACTGCGAGGTATGGAGCACTTGCATGTGACGTCACAGCCGATCCAGATTGTGACAGACGCCATCTTGTCGGTCAAACGCCATATTCCGCCTTCTACTTCTACCTTTTCTTCTGGAAAACCCTACTATATACAATTCTACTACAACGGCTGCGGCTACAAGCTCTCCCTACCTGTGCACGGTTTTTTTAATGTTTTTTGTGTGTATTTTTGCGTGTTGTTCGTCTGTATCAATATCCACTACAACCGTATGGACTTACTGGACATTGGTTTCCAGCAGAAAATGACGGTTTGTAGCGATTTCCATCGCATGCACAACATTCCGGACGAGATAGCGAGACCAGTGGGGTCTCCGTGGATTGTTATCGGAAGCAAAGCGAAGGAGGCGGCGCCGGGAGCGGAAGCAAAAGCGAGGCTGTAGAGCGGCCTGTTGACTAAGCTCAGAAAACAGCCACTCAAACCTCCACTGCTAAGCCTCTACCTCTCCAACGCCAGATCCATGGTAAACAACACGGACGATTTGGAATTACAGCTGGAATTACCTTATTCTATTCTATAATCGGCTGGTCAGTGCTATACTCAATACTTAAGTGACTTACCCATCCAATGAGGATTCTTGTTTACAAGACGCCACATCTGAGTCGCTGACAAATCCTGAATTTCTGTAAAGATAACTGTCCAGAGATTTATAGGCACGCAGTGCTTCACCACTGAACAGCGAGGGAAAGTTAATGAGGTAATTATACACGTCTGGGTATTCCGCTGGCAGTTCAAAATCCGGTCGTGAAAACTCCGTCCGGAAAGCCATAAGGGTCACAAATCTGTAGATCGTTTATTTTAGACATATATCTAGTTATCTGTTCATTAGAAAAATGAGCTGTGTAGTCCGCCGGTTGAAATTGATCCATTCTGTACACGAGTGCAGCAGTATTCAGCTGTGTTTTTGACCGACAAGATGGCGGTTGTGTACTTTCCGGTCATGTGACTGCAAGATCTCTATAGTTTACGAAATTATAGCATGTAATATCTTAAGTGTTGTATCTCTCTCATACCACAGCTGTTTGATCTGTCTAATGTCCTCATATTTTTTTTCTTTTCATCTGAATTTAATGTTGCGGAAAGGCCACAAGACAAGTTAGTGTTCCTGTTATTAATGATGTAATTAATATCAGCTATAAACATACGGTTAAGGTTTACTGGTCAGAAGGTTGGGGGTTCAAGCCCCAGCACTAACAAGCTGTCATTGTTAGGGTCAAGGGCTCGATGTCATGGCTGACCCTGTGCTTTGACCCCCTAACTTCCTAACAAGCTGGGATTATTGAAGAAAAGGATTGCACTGTACTATAAAGCCATGGCCTAATAGTAAAAGAAGCAGCTTTGGGACCAAAAGGTCACCAGTTTGAATCCCTGGACCAGCACGAATGGCTGAAGTGGCCTTGAGCAAGGCACCTAAACCCCAACTGCTCCCCAAGCTGCTCTGGGTATGTTGTATGTCAATCCGGATAAGAGCGTCTGCTAAATGCCGGTAGTGTAATGCAGGGCTTAATTTGAGCCGGAACCTCCGTTGTCGGATCCGGCAGCTATTTTCATTTCATTCGGTGTTCCGGCAGCTATTTAAATGGATCAGATCACCTCCGTGACCATCACAAAGGGAAAAAAAATCAAACAAATTAAATAAGTAAATAAAAATTTGTTTAGTGTTCGGTTTTGATTTTGATATCTGTTGTTGATTTCTCTCCTATGACATCCACAAAATCTATGCGAAAGGGGAAGGGGGGGGGCATGAGGTGTATACTTCCGCTCAAAAGAACACCGGGTTTTTTGTAGCCGTTAGCTTGCGCTGTGGAAAAAAATGGCAAAAAAACAAGAAAGCTTACTAAAATTTTTAAAATGAATTCTCCAACTTGTTTTGTAAAGCCTTTATTTCTTAACTATTACTTGAATTGATTGCACTTATGTTTGCTGGCACTGCTTTTAAATTATTCTCTTTTTTGGGCTTTTTCCACCTTTATTGGATAGGACAGTGTAGAGACAGGAAATGAGCAGGAGAAAAACAGGGAGGGCTCGGAAAATGACCGCAGGTCGGAATTGAACCAGGGTCCCTGAATTTATGGTATGGCGCCTTATCCACCTGAGCCACGAAGTCCCGCTGGCACTGCTTTTAAATACCCTACTTAAATCCTTAAAATGAGTCATTTAACTCATGTCTTGTGTGATCTGATCTCCAATGGTGAAATAAATCGGTTGTGACAAGAGTACAGTCTTATTTTAGAAGATAAATTTAATATATAGCCTAATAAAAAATAATATTTTATAACATAATATCACGACATATTACTGTCTGTAACTGTTCGTCACTAAAGCATTTTCTAAGATCATAATGTCTGATATTTTTTTTTTTTACACACACAATAGGCGTATGTGCGTAAAGTTATAGTAAACCACCCCCAGACTTTTTTTTTTTTGAGTCGCCGGACCCACCCACCTCCTGCATTCTGGGACCTCCCACTTCACAAATTAAGCACTGGTGTAATGTAAATATAAATGTGTGTGTGTGTGTGTGTGTGTGTGTGTGTGTGTGAGAGAGAGAGACAAATAAAAGCTGCTTATTCCTGCTTTATTTTCATAATTTCTCATAATATTTCTTTTCCCATTATTCAGCAAGGTGACCCTGGAAGTAAAACTCTTTTGGCATGGAATTTCACACAACTTTTTTTTTTTTTAAATCACCTGGAGCCTTGTGTTGTCTCAATACAATACATTTTCATAATGTGCTTTAGATTCACATTTTCAATTTAAAAAAAAAAAAAAAGCTAGAAACAAGCTTAATCTTTATTGTGCAGTCCAGGCTTTTTTAAATTCACAATCAACGCATGCATCAGGGAAGTGCAGAGCCTAAATCCTATACTTTAGAGTAAACATAATGTGAAAAACTCTTCAACTGGACTGTCAGACTATTCATACCCGTGTCCGAAACCACTCACTCGTTCACTTCTCCCTACTCACTATAGAGGGAATTACTATATAGTGAGCTCATTGGTAAAATGAAAAAACGCTTTCGGACACTACTCCACCGCGCCGTTATTTACGTCATTACTGTCGCACAATTAAAACGTGCCGGATCAGTCGGCTGGTGGGTTTTCAAAATAATAAACACATGCATGTAATTTTGTGATAAATCCACATTATACGGAGTCTATTTCTCACATTAATAAATACAAAGTACTGTGTGTCTGCTGCATCTTTCAGTTCTTTTAAATCAAAGCTGAATACTTTCTTTCTTCTTTGCTGCTGTCTTTTATGAGATCAAATTTGAGGCTTTTGATTAATTCCTCGCTCTGCACTGGAACATTTACTCTTGTATTTTATCTGTCTTAATCCATTTTAGCTTATTTTCTATTCTCTTACTGTTTTTAATTGTACTTGAATGTTCGTTTAGGGGCGGCACGGTGGTGTAGCGATTAGCGCTGTCGCCTCACAGCAAGAAGCTCCGGGTTCGAGCCCCATGGCCGGCGAGGGCCTTTCTTTCTGTGCGGAGTTTGCATGTTCTCCCCGTGTCCGCGTGGGTTTCCTCCGGGTGCTCCGGTTTCCCCCACAGTCCAAAGACATGCAGGTTAGGTTAACTGGTGACTCTAAGCCCATGTTTACATTAGACCGTATCAGCGGATCATCAGATTAACGTTTTTAAAACGATTAGTGTGCACACAGCAACACCAATACACGATTCGCGTGCACACAACAATACCAATACGCGGATACGCTCGGCTCCGCAGGCATCCTGCGCTCCAAATCACTCCGCCCTGAACAGCGAGTGCCCTCTGGAGGGTGCGCACTCCGGCCCTGCGCAGCTCACAGAACGCGCGAGTGAAGCACACTAGCAGTGATTCGGGACTGAGCCGCTGTGTGTGTGATCTCAGCGCATATCACTTAACACTTGCAAGTGGAAGGATGGCAAGCCTAAAGACAATCATAACTACACAATGGGCAGTATTTGCATCAGTATTTGCAGTATTTTCATACTTTTATACTCTTTAATGAAAGGTGATACAAGGCGGAAGTCCGCGCCGTTTTTCAGCAGTCGCGTCACATGACCAACGCCAGCAAATCAGGAAGGTGGATGTCACAGTGACGTTGTCCAATGACGACGCCAGCTAGAGCTCAGCACAGCGTATCCGCGTATTCTCAATGTTTACACAGCACCGGACCAGACACGATCTGGATTGAATACGTGGACGCTGGCGGATTCCCGTTTCCCGACGTTTCCAGGTGGTTTAATGTAAACGGACAGTGCATCCACGAAGGAAACGAGACAGATATGGTCTAATGTAAACTTGGCCTCAATTGACCGTAGGTGTGAATGTGAGTGTGAATGGTTGTCTGTGTCTATGTGTCAGCCCTGTGATGACCTGGCGACTTGTCCAGGGTGTACCCCGCCTTTCGCCCGTAGTCAGCTGGGATAGGCTCCAGCTTGCCTGCGACCCTGTAGAACAGGATAAAGCGGCTAATGAGATGAGATGTTCGCTTATAATGTGTTTCTTCCTCCATCCGTTCATCCCAACACACTTTTTTTTTTTCAGCATGACCACAATGCATGCTGCTTGGTTAGTGCCCATCGGTTGTACACTGCTTTTCATGATGCATTGTGTGATACTACGAGTGCACTATATAGGGTGTAATAATTCTCACTATACATTCGGACAGCACTACAAAATGGCGAACTCACTATATAGTCCACTACATAGTGAGTGATTTCAGACACATGGATAATAAGGTGTATGTCTGAAAGCGATCAAACAGAGCAAATTTGCCCCCGATTGCTTTCTGTACAGTTAGTTTAAAAGCATATTGGTTAGCATTGAGGAATTTTTGGTCAGCGTACTGAACAGATCGGAAAATCAACAGACCGAGTCTTTCCACCCAAAACTCTCGTTTAAGGAAATTCCTCTCCTTTTCTTTAATTGCATTTGGTAGCACTGTGATCTACTCAAGGAATACACATCAATCTTTCAGTACCCTTATTTAGCTTGTTAACATGCATCACAAGACCTGTTTATTCTCTCTCTCTCATACACACACACACACACACACACACACACAGAGTGAATAGAGGAGGAAGAAAAGTTTTGAACCAGCCTAAAAAAAATCATGTAATTCAAGTGAACACCAAAAAAGGAGGGGGAGCATTAAAGAAAGGTTGACACTAGTATACGTAAGAATAATTCCTGCACTGTAAAATAAAAAAAAAATTAAAAATTAAAAAAATAAAATAAAAAAAGGCAGTGAGATGATGGAGAAATAAAATAAAACATTGAGAGACAGCTGTACCTCTCTGGCCTGGTGTAAGAAACGATATCATCTAGAGGAGGAAGTGGATCGTAACTCATCACTGGTTGTGTGGTCACTTCCTGCGTAAAACAAAACCACCAACAAATGGTGAAGTAGATTACAGAAAAGGTCCAAAACGTCTGGGTGCAAAACTGTTAACTCATCAGTTAATAAATAAGCAATTAACCTTTAATTACCATAATCAAAAAAGTTCACGTGCATGCCTAAAACAGAATAACCGAGTCCAGTTTGAATGATGTTTCTTAATTAATTATTACTTTACAGTCATTTCATTGTTGTAAAGAAAATGATTAGGCTTGTTTCATGCAGTCTGAATTTTTTTTTTTTTTTTAAATGTTGAATACGGTCATGCATAACAAAATTAAAAAATTCACCAGAGGCAGTGCAGATGTGGCCTCCTTAATTTCAGACAGAAGTACGTGTCTGTGAACGTTCCTGGGAGCGATCTGGTATCTCTGCTTCCTCCTGACCATGGGAGAACACGCAAACAGACACACACACACAATCAGAATTTGCTACCAACGAATATCATCTCCGTTTGAGAGTACGCTGTGCACATTCTGGATGCCACGTCTCACCGGAGATTTTAATTTTATTTTCCTTTTTTGTGTCGTTTGATGTTGAGTGTTTTGTCCGCCGGCTGTGATGTAGCTCTGGACCCAGTTTTGGGTGTTGGTTCCATCCAGGCCTTGGTGTGCTGTGGGTAATGCCTGTGCTCCTCGCTATGGATTGCACTGAGCTTGTTGCTCTTTTAACATCGTGGTTATCCAGCGCTCTGTTCGGCGGTGCTTTTGTGCTTGGCGTGGTGTTCCGAGCGATGTTGCTCGGTGGCATAGCGGTGGCTGTACAGGTGGTTTGGGACATGCCAGTGCTCTGCGTGGCAGTGCTTCTGTGCTTGCTTTGTGGATCCACGGCGCGGTGTTCCAAGCGATGTTGCCCGGTGGCGTTATGGAAGCTTGGGACTTATTTTTATGCGCCTTTTGATGGAACTGTAGTAGCTACACCACTGGAATGACATCCTGACCTTTTGGTGAAGTTCCCCCCCCAAATTGTAACGCGACCTTGGGTATGAAAAAGGCACTATATACGTAAATTTAACTGACTACCATCATGCCCTATCTCAAGAGGAGATGAGTAGTGTTCTCCGAGAGGAAAGCTGATGTCCTTTTTGGTCTCCTAGTGTAATTTAGAATTAAATTTCCTTTTCGACTGCATCTTTTAATAAAAACAGATAACACGCAAATGCCATGAGCACAAAATACAATTTTGTTGTAAGATCTACGTGTATGTCCATGATGCCAATCTCACACACACACACACGTTTGTTTTTCTATTATGCTGTAATGGTGCTTTGCAAGAATAGGAGCAAAACTGTAAAGTCAAAACTTTAATCTATCCCGCTGGCGATCTTGGAAGACTTGTACGGTAATCTTTTGCCACAGCTCCAGGGCGCACTGGAAGCATTGGAGTTGCGCATTATGACCGGATGTGACACGTTTCCCCACAGGTCTGAAACGTACTTGTAGTGGCAGCTGGTGGAAACAGCCACAATAATAATGTACTGGATCACTAAAAGGAACTGTGTTGTGCTGGAATGATCATCCGACCACATGAACACACTCCGTGTTATGGTAACGTTGATAGTAACGCGTAATGTGCATAGCTCTCCGGTCATGTGGCTGGATCATCGCTCCAGCACACCACAGTTCCTTTTAGCGATACAGTACACTCATTATTTATCCATCACACAGAGCAGAGCATTCTCGTTCTACAGTGGTGCTTGAAAGTTTGTGAACCCTTTAGAATTTTCTGTATTTCCGCATAAATAGGACCTAAAACATCATCAGATTTTCACACAAGTCCTAAAAGTAGATAAAGAGAACCCAGTTAAACAAATGAGACAAAAATATTATACTCGGTCATTTATTTATTGAGGAAAATGAGCCAATATTACATATCTGTGAGTGGCAAAAGTATGTGAACCTCTAGGATTAGCAGTTAATTTGAAGGTGAAATTAGAGTCAGGTGTTTCCAATCAATGGGATGACAATCAGGTGTGAGTGGGCACCCTGTTTTATTTAAAGAACAGGGATCTATCAAAGTCTGATCTTCACAACACATGTTTGTGGAAGTGTATCATGGCACGAACAAAGGAGATTTCTGAGGGCCTCAGAAAAAGCGTTGTTGATGCTCATCAGGCTGGAAAAGGTTACAAAACCATCTCTAAAGAGTTTGGACTCCACCAATCCACAGTCAGACAGATTGTGTACAAATGGAGGAAATTCAAGACCATTGTTCCCCTCCCCAGGAGTGGTCGACCAACAAAGATCACTCCAAGAGCAAGGCATGTAATAGTCAGCGAGGTCACAAAGGACCCCAGAGTAACTTCTAAGCAACTGAAGGCCTCTCTCACATTGGCTAATGTTAATGTTCATGAGTCCACCATCAGGAGAACACTGAACAACAATGGTGTGCATGGCAGGGTTGCAAGGAGAAAGCCACTGCTCTCCAAAAAGAACATTGCTGCTCATCTGCAGTTTGCTAAAGATCAAGCCAGAAGGCTATCGGAGACATGTTTTGTGGATGAATGAGACCAAAATAGAACTTTTTGGCTTAAATGATAAGCGCTATGTTTGGAGAAAGGAAAACACTGCATTCCAGCATAAGAACCTTATCCCATCTGTGAAACATATCATGGTTTGGGCCTGTTTTGCTGCATCTGGGCCAGGACAGCTTGCCATCATTGATGGAACAATGAATTCTGAATTATACCAGCGAATTCTAAAGGAAAATGTCAGGACATCTGTCCATGAACTGAATCTCAAGAGAAGGTGGGTCATGCAGCAAGACAACGACCCTAAGCACACAAGTCATTCTACCAAAGAATGGTTAAAGAAGAATCAAGTGAATGTTTTGGAATGGCCAAGTCAAAGTCCTGACCTTAATCCAATGGAAATGTTGTGGAAGGACCTGAAGCGAGCAGTTCATGTGAGGAAAGCCACCAACATCCCAGAGTTGAAGCTGTTCTGTATGGAGGAACGGGCTAAAATTCCTCCAAGCCGGTGTGCAGGACTGATCAACAGTCACCGGAAACATTTAGTTGCAGTTATTGCTGCACAAGGGGGTCACACTAGATACTGAAAGCAAAGGTTCATATACTTTTGCCACTCACAGTTATGTAATATTGGGTCATTTTCCTCAATAAATAAATGACGAAGTATAATATTTTTGTCTCATTTGTTTAACTGGGTTCTCTTTATCTACTTTTAGGACTTGTGTGAAAATCTGATGTTGTTTTAGGTCATATTTATGCAGAAATATAGAAAATTCTAAAGGGTTCACTAACTTTCAAGCACCACTGTATTTGCCGAAATGGGTCGCCAAATTAAAGTCCCGCCCACACAAGTAAAGTGTGAAGCTGAATCCGAATACTCAGTATGCTCCAACGCTAATTAACTATCTATCTATTACTTGACCATGTTCTGTTACCTTTGCATACTACAACTGCTCAAGTACTACTAAATGCCTGGGGAGTATTCGGACACCCTACTGATTATATCCTACGGTCCTTATCTCCCACGAAGTCAGAATGTCCAGGGATCCAACGTTTTGGACTCCCATCTATTTGGAGATACTGCAATGCGGTGTGTGGGCGAATCCAGGTAGAAAGCGATTCCTGGGGTCAATGGACACACGCAAAGACCTCAACGGCAGAACTGGACATGCTCCTTTAATCCGGCAGAAATGGCAGACGAAGCCTGCAGCACTCCTGGCATCTCCAGTGATCTTGCTATTAAGTAAAGACGCCTTGAATGCAAAGTGTGTGCACCTAGGATTGCACCAAAATCAACACATTGCATAAGTCTCTCTCTTTCTCTCCGATTATGGTGTAATGTTTCTCGTGCGCTACACAGTAAGACAGTACGAGTATTCAGACGCAGTCTACGTGTGGGAAACTCTGCATGAATGACGACGCAGTGATATTGTGATGGAACTACCGACACCTAGATAATCCGAATACTCCTATGTCGCCTTGCTATCAAGCGACCAGAGACATATTTAAAACGAGTGCTCCGAGAGCACAATATACCCCCAGGCAACTTGGCCATAACTCTGGGAAAATGCGACTGAACTGAACGAAATTGCAATTGACATAAAGACTCCTGTCAAGTTTCATGAAATCCCTCCAAAAACTGAGAGAGGAGTTGATTTCAGATGGCGAGCACCCTTACCCGGACGGACATCGCCACGACATAATCCCCTTTCGGCCAATAAAAATTGTGAAGGAAGTTGATTTCAGAAAGCAAGCACACCTTGATGACATTGCCAAAGTTTGTTAATAATCAAGGGCATAATTCTGGTAAAATTTGCCCAAATTAAACGAAATTTCAATCTGCGTATAACGGTCATATAACAAAGCCTTTGGCCAAGTTTGGTGAAATTCCTCCACAAACTGTGAGAGGAGTTGATTTCAGAAGAACGTACACCCTCATGAATTTGTCCAAGTTATTTAATCAAGGGTCAAAACTCTGGGAAAACGTTCACAAACGAAATTAAATCGCAATATGGCAGATTCTACCATAACAGAGGCCAGTTACGTCCCATCTCCTTAAATTGTTGAATTGATTATTTTGATCATTCTATTAAGTTTTTCGAGTAGCATTTGGGGTCTTGGACATTCACAGTAAATTTTAGGACAGTAGTCCTGGTAACTAATTAATAAAAGCCTGACATGACAGACATGCTAAATGACAATAGAAACACATCGGTTTCTATCATCAAAATCTGACAAACTAACGTCTACCATCATATTCTGACAGACACTCTAGATGACAATAGCAACAAAACTGTTTCTTACATTATTAATCTGACAAATTTAGTAATAATATTAAAATACCTCATCACTAGAACCAAATAAAATAAAATATTGAAATCAAAAAGATAAAATTTATTTTCAAAATTGAAATATCAACAATAATTGTCAGAACAGTGACGACAGACACGACTGTCACTTTCGCGGGGAAATAACACATTGAAATGGCCTGTCGGCTGAAAGGGTCGCAAGTGGCTCTGATTTATCTCAACTTACGATAGTTTTCCTCCAGAAAAATTTAAATATGAATGCACAAATATATTCTCAATGTTTCTATCGTCAAAAATTTCTATCGTCAGGATAGCTGACTGAAAATCTTACCTTGATTTATTTGATGAAATCTAGCTGTCAGAACTCCAAGTCTTGCCCAGAAGTAAATGTCTGCCGTCACAAAAATCACGCGCAGTAGAATTTCCTCTTTGCGTCAGTCAACATGTGCGTGGCGAGGGCCTGAATTTTGCTATCGTCAGGTGCATTTGACTGACAGACTGACGATAGCATTTTTTAAAAATAACTGTGGGCTTCTCTCGTGAACGAAATAGTGTTTTCGCTGTTAATCTATTTCAACTCTATCTGTTGACACCCAAAAATGATAAAGCCTGCTTCCACACGATAACTACCAAAGATCCATAATGGCCGAGTCTATCGTCAGGTCATCTGACAGAAATCCACTGACGATAGCAACAGGGATAATGAAAGTGATTTTTAAAATGGGAGTTATGTCTGTCAGATATGTCAAAGAAATAGAACTTTATTCTTTAAAAATCTTTTATTGATATACTCAGTGTATTTTTAAATGACGTGCTGTTTTAGAAGACCAAATACCATATTTTCAATCTTGAAAATATTACCTCACTGAAAAAAGGACAAGAAAAATTTCTTATTTTGTGGGCAAGTGGTTAATGGATCCAGTTACGGTAGAATCTGCCATATGTGTATTACCGTCAGGGCCTCTGCATGCTCTTGCGACAAGGCTTTCGCAGATAGCTTTTCGCAGACAGTTGTAATTTATCGTTGAGCGGGGAGTAATAGGCGTGCGCGATGTTATTCACCGCCACAACGCAAGGGGGCGTGAAGTCGCGAAATCGCTAGGAGTAGTTGGTGGGTGTGGTTAGTGGAGTGTTTATCCTCCGGTTACTTATAATGACTAGAACTGGAGTCGTATAGATGTACGTACTTCCTCACTTCCTCGATCAACCGCTCTTCGTGCTGCTCCATCTTCGCTCGTGTTTTTAAAAATGGCAGTCGTGAAAACAAAACAAACCGGGAAAGTAGGGAAGCGGAAGTGCGTGTACAGCGGATGTAGAGTGAACCAATCAGAGCCCTCGTCTGCGACGCTGTCTGCGAGGCTTCTGCGGTGGTCACAATTTTTGGGAGGTGTGCGCAGAGCGTCTGTGAAGGGGGGGGCTACGCAGATGCCATCTGCGACGCCATCTGCGAGGACTGCGTTGTCAGCATAAATTGGCCTTCATATAACAAGGCCTTTTGCCAAGTTTCGTGAAATTTGTCCAAAAATTACGAGAGGAGTTGATGTCAGAAAGCAAGCACACCTTCATGAAATTGTAAAAAAGTACAAGCCTGTTAATCAAGGGCTGCAACTCTGGTAAAATGCGACCGAATTGAACAAAACAATATGCGTATTACCGACATATAACAAAGCCTTTTGCCAAGTTTCGTGAAATTCGTCCAAAAATTGTGAGAGGAGTTGATTTCAGAAGGTGAGCACCCTTCCCGGGACGGACAGAAATAAATCGCCAAACATAATCCCCCTTCGGGCCTTTCGGCCAGCAGGGGATAACAACAAGGAAAGAAAAAAGATTGGTAGGTACCGTACGGTATGGCTGGAAATTGTCATGAATTATAGGTCATATCTGGTCTCGCATGTTTTACACGTTTCACGGAGGTTCGTGCTCTGTAGCATCCTGATAAATACAGTCAGCTGGGAATAAATGATGTCCGTTACTTTACTGTTATGGAAGACTGAGTGGGGATGAAAATTTGTTTTTACACGATACATTAATAGGTTTTTGTACGTGAACAGGGCTTGTGCTTCTTACTTGTTCTGGCAGTCCTCCACCACTGGGTCCTTATTATCGACCCTCCTCAACACCTCCCGGACATTTCCCTCCATCCACAGCATCACTCCGGCCTCCTTCCACAGGCTGTGACAGCGACCCAGGTACAGACCCAGGAGCTCCGACAGAGCAGGGGGCTGCCTAGAGGGGAGAGAGAGAGATTACATTTAATGCTAAAATAGAGCAATTAACTGTGCAATTAGAGGACATCTGCCCATGAGCCAAAATCTAATTGAATTTAATCTCAACATTAGATTAAAACACGGACAGCGTGGACATGAATAACTACCCCAAACGACTTTTAGGACCAAAGAAGGCATGACAGGAAACGGCAGCATCGGGCTGGACTGAGCACTGGTCCAGCAAAGGCATCAGCACTGCAAAACACACACACACACAGCCAAAAATTATTGTAGGGGTCATTAAGCCTTACTCACATCACAAGTCTGATCACTTGAGGCTGTTTCGAGACCATTTTAGCCCCTTTTCCACATCCTGGGTGGCAATTCAACCAAAGTTTTGGCACCTATTTCAGTTTCACCTGCCATTCCAAATATTTTCCCCCCACAGTACTGAGGAGCACTGATTTTGCAAGCCAGCCAAAATATCCTAGTGTTCCATTACATTCAAAAAGCAATTCACGCACACGTTTCAACTTGTGCACCTCACAGTCGGCCTGTAATCCTGAAACGCTGGAGCGTTAGTGTTGTGTTCTGCTTCATAGATTGGACCAATGATGCCAAGCATCCAAAGGTGCCAATACTTCAGAATTAGCACAAACTGATGATTCAAGGGCCACTATTAAGGTTCGACATCATTAATGACCGTATGTAGGGAATATATATATAGTGATCATGAAGCTAGTTAGTAAAACTGGTGGATTTTTCTTGGAAATGCAAGATTTAGCAAAATGTCAGTGAAAAAAAAAAACATTAAGTAAATTTGACAAAACATTTGCTCATTGGATTGTGCACTTTTTTTTAGTGCACCATGCTGTAACCACACTGCCTGGTGGAATAATGTCATTGTGTGTGTCTCACCATGAATCACTATACTGTAACAGTGTGTGTGTGTGTGTGTGTGTGTGTTTTCTCACCTCCAGGGAAGAAGATGAGCGCATCCTGCAGCAGTGTGTCAGATCTGAGCTTCATGCGTTGGCTCTCCTCAGGTGTCGTCTCCTCTTGCTGACTCACGTGGTAGCAAGCCAGAGCTACCGAGAAGGCAAAGTTAGGCAGCTGGGACAGGTTCCGATGTACCTAAAAAAAAAAAAAAGGTCAAGAAATAAAACCACATCACTTATTAGACATGAGAATTAGACTTAAGTATCATAATCATCTAGTAAGGGCAGAAATGAGAATTATGATGTGCACTGAAGCCCACACTATTGAAAAGACAGACAATTCAGGAAAGATTAACGCAGTCTGTTTAACAGAAAACACTGTTAATTAACAATTATTCGCTGAAGCAAATATCGGTGAATAATAACAGAGACGAAGCTGAGGTTGTTATTCACAGATATTCATTGAGCCTGAGGCAGATAATTGTTTTAGTATAAATATACAAGTAATTTTAAAAAACAAATAAAAAATAATTTCAAACTTCAAAAGTGGGACGTAAATGTAATAATGGCGCGATGCAGACTTGCGTCATTTATCGATGCCGGGTCACTATTTTGAAATCGATAAAATAAATCACAATTCAACCTTACCTTTGAGTAGTTTTAGATCAAACTTCATAGCATCTTTAGTGCTTTTAGGAACAGCATTTTTTTCCCTCCTATTATTTCTATCTCTTCCTCACTTGCGGTGATGAAGCGACTTGCTCGAGGCGATTATCGAGAAATAGTCTGAATTTCTTGACCAATCAGCATGCATGATTTGCTACCGTATAATCGCTTGCGTATTTATACTAGATAGCATTTAAACACCTTTTCGAATTCTTCAAATCTGATTGGTCAGAAGGTGTTGATTAATATTCTAAGAGCGAGTCTGACAACAGTTCCAGCTACAAATCCAAACCTGCTGATACGGTGAAATTTTCTGTAAAGTGGTGTTTATTTAACATTTAGGGAAGGAGTCTCCAGTGTCAGCGTTTTGCACCAGTCAGCAAGCGGTGGTTTAACGGTTAAGGCTCTGATCTGAAGGTCAGGGGTTCTAGCCCCAGCAGCTCTTAATCCTCTCTGCTCTAGGGACGCTGTATCATGGCTGACCCTGTGCTCTGATCCCAACTTCCTAACAAGCTGGGATATGCGAAGAAAAGGATTTTCACTGTGCTGTAATGTATACGCAATAAATAAAAGGCTTCTTCAAGTCTTTAGGGGGGAGAGAGAGAGAGAGAGAGAGAGAGAGAGAGAGAGAGAGAGATGCAAGTTTAAGTTTTATTTTCTCAGTAATGTGACCAGGAGTGGAATGTGTCTTATTAACTTTATATTTAAAAAAAAAAAAGAGAGGCTGTTGAGGGAATGACTGTTTATAGCTGCTATAACGTAACTCATAACAGGACCCAACATCTCAGGGATGTTTAATAATACTAACGGTCACTAAAAACCAGGGCTTTGAACTGGTTCAAGGAACGAAAACCAGGAACTTTTTCTATTTCACATGGAACAGAAACGAAACCAGAAACTTTATTATTTTTTTATGTTCCGGAACAGAAACGCTTTTTAAAAATAATGGTAACCGGTTAATACCAGTTTTTATTTCGTTCCTCAAAGTTTCCGTAGCCTACAAATAAAAAAGTCATTCTTCTCCTGCGCAAGTTTCTATGACCCGCTGGGGTTCACTTCCTGTGTGACGTTCGCTGACTGAATGGAGAGAGCGGGAGGGTGGACTACTATTACATCTCCACATCTTAAATAAGAGGTAAATATTGCAGTCTATCGTTATTCAAAAACGTCAATTTCAAACACGATATCAATATATTTGTCCACGTTAATGAGAGGCTCGCGAACATTAAATGACGTTAACCTCTGTTAGCCTATCAATGCATAGGGCCTGACTCGCCTTTGGTAACACACTAAACGAATTATCTTTCATTTTTGGCACTTTTTCTGTTTGTGTAGATGGGAAGACATACTGAGAATCCAAATCGCCAACATTTGAAATAATAATTGTTTTGAATTATTTCTTGTCTTATTTAATGAAGGTTGTAATAGAATTAGCCTACATTTGGCTTAAGCTGGATGAGACAGACATAATTTTATAGCCATTTGTTAAACAGCTGACAGGGAACGTAATTAACCGTTCTGGGAACGAAATTTTTTTGTTCTAACCGGTTCGGGAACGTCTATTTAATGGTGGAACCCAAACCCGGAAAAGTTAAAATTCCGTTTCTGTTCGGAACGAACCAACAGGAAAAAAAATTCTGGTTCAAAGCCCTGCTAAAAACGGTTAAAAAGAATGACTTGTTTATTAATGAACTGAAAAATGTAAAAGTGTTGGGTGGCGCAAGAGGAATAAAATCGCTTCCGGATCAGCTGTTCTAGGAAAATAATCAACTGCTAGGTGTAATAGAAATCTGCTTCATCACGTCACCCTGTTGTTGTTGTTTATTTTCCAATTCCGGCACACCCACTAATGTTTATTCCTGACAGAGAAATGTGTACAGATGAGATCTGGAGGGGTCTTACCTCCCACTCATCATACAGTCGGATGAGAAAGGTGTATTCTCGACAGCGCAGACACAGAAAATCAATCAGCAACAGCATGCACAGAGGATCGCCGTCTGGGTCCAGACTACACACACAACACTTACAGGTTAAAGAAGAATTCACAGGCACTTTGATAATACTAAGTGTATATTAATAAACTGGTATATAAAAAGCAAGGCATTACATAAAAGACTGTTTTTCACAGGCTGGGAAAAAAAAAAAGCGTAATAAAGAGAACTCCACAAAGAGATGTACCTCAGGATGAGTTTGCAATACTCAAGAGCTGTACGTGGACATCCTCTTTTCTCCAGGAACATCATGTGCTTGTATACCGCCAGATAAAAAGCCCTGCACAAGAAGGAGAGAGAAAAAAAAAAAATATACAGAACTTAAAGCTATATCAGTGTAACAGCAGCAAAGCATGAAGCCTATTTGAAGAGTCCACGCTTAGAGAAAGTGTGATGATGGGCTCTAAATATTTGATTCAACTCCAGAATTACTGGCACACCATGTAAAGGAGTAAGTAAGGATTAAAACATTTGGGGGAGGGGTTGGGGCTGTTATCGGAAATTATTATACATACAGGACACTTTTTTTTTTGATGGAATAAAAACATGCATTCTATTCCCTTCTAGTGGGTTTCGTTCATTTGGTTTGATAGCATGCAATATTGTTAACATCTCTCTTATCCTACATGTATTACGTCACGCTACCCAGTGGAGAATGAGCGTTGAGTATGGTTTACGATATTGCATGGATGGTTGTCAAGACAACATGACGTCACACGTCGGAGACGTAAAACTTCCGCACTAGCGAGCGACTGTGACAATTTGTAAACAAGCATGGCTGCCAGGTTTGCTTTGTTACAGAATATTTTGAGATAATTTTCAAAGAGAAAGACGCATTGAACACCCGAAAGGAACGTGCACGTTGTAGGTACCGCCTGTCTCGTCTTTTAGGACTACAAATCCCATCAACCAACTTCCGCGTTGACCTACGTCATGCCTGGGCGGGATTACCTACGTCACATCCTCCATGAAGCCATAAGTAACTGGCCAACACTTCTGTCTTTCTCTTTGGTGCTGTGAATCTTGCCGCGGACCGGCGCGTTCTACAGACAAAGAGGCCCGCTCACCAGAACATCTAAAACCAAGACATCTGCTTTGCAAGTAAGAATTCAGCGCGTTTTCATTTACCACTGGCCACGGTAAACTTCCAAAATCGCGCGATCTAACTCAGATTGAGTTACAACCGGTTTTTATGTGTTCATTATAAGTAACGTTACAACTGCAGCCCAAGGCAGTTAATTAAAAGTTAGAAGCGACCAGATTCCTTCTGACTAGAGCGCTGTGCACATTGTTTGATCAGAGACTTTTCCTCACGAACGCTGAAGTTCGGACCAAAGACCCTCCTCTGCTTTTCCACAGAAACGACCTACGTGCTCCGGTGGACTCCAGAAGTTTCGGAACGTCTCCATAATCTTGCATAAGCAAGATACTGGAAGTAAGACTGGCATTTTTGGGCAAAAAGACTAGTCTTAGGAATTAGCTTTATGAAGTAGTGTGAATTTAAACTCAGGAACGGTTTAATTGTGTACACTGTAGACACTCGGTGTTGAATTAATTATTGTTCTTTTTGATCTCTCAATTGTTAATAGATAGGCTTTTGCATGCTCTCTATTCCTTTCTAACACTTTAATTTCATTATTACACATATTTTGACCTCATCAAGATTTCAGTGGATTTAGTAGTGTTATAAGCTAGTGGAGTTAGCTACCAAGGCTAACCCTTTTGTTTTAGGCCACACACACACACACACACAAACACACCTCAGCTAGCAACCAAGGCTAACCCTTTTGTTTTAGGCCACGAGGCCACACACACACAAAAACACACCTTAGCTAGCAACCAAGGCTAACCCTTTTGTTTTAAGCCACACACCCACACACACACACCCACGCTCGCTCTCTCACTCACGCACACGCACTCTCATATACATACATCCACAAATATCACTGACGACCATTTGAATGTATTTCAACTGCTATTACTCATTTCTATCTTTGTTATAATAAATTCAATTATTATTGAAACTGTGTGTTTATTTGTTGCTCCTAATATACTATGGTCATGAGCTTTGGGTAATGACCGAAAGAACAAGATCGCGGATACAAGCGGCCGAAATGAGTTTCCTTCGCAGGGTGGCTGGGCGCTCCCTTAGAGTTAGGGTGAGAAGCACAGTCACTCGGGAGGAGCTCGGAGTAGAGCCGCTGCTCCTCCACATCGAGAGGAACCAGCTGAGGTGGCTCGGGCATCTTTTTCGGATGCCTCCTGGACGCCTCCCTGGGGAGGTGTTCCAGGCATGTCCCCCGGGGAAGACCCAGGACACGCTGGAGGGACTATGTCTCTCGGCTGGCCTGGGAACGCCTCGGTGTTCTTCCCGAGGAGCTGGCCGAGGTGTCTGGGGAAAGGGAAGTTTGGGCTTCCATGCTTAGACTGCTGCCTCCGCGACCCGGTCCCGGATAAGCGGAAGAAGACAAGACGAGACGAGAATATACTTGAAGTCACACAATCTAAAAGCCCTCCAAATTACCTTCAGTGTGCTATTGGCTGTAGCATTTATGTGATACGGTAAGTTATACATTATTGCTGCATTGGTAGTGATCATAATAATTTGGAATATATCATAATTTAGCTGTTTGGTAATTTATTATTAAGCACCAAAATTAATGGTATTACTAATGAGACTGATTTAATGAGATTGATCACTTAAGACCAATTGCCCCTACAACGTATTATAATAATAATAATGGCTTTTTTTTCCCCCGTGGTATATCAGATATATTCCATTCAGCTAGCATGATCCTGAACTCGTCTTCAACTTGTTCGACATCCTGCTAGCTGAATGGAATATCTCTGACAGCCCACTCAACACCAGCCAATATTATTTAAATAATCACAGATGAGGTAGTGACATGCAGCCTGATATGATGCAGACTTACTGTTACCAGTATACAGCATGTCCAGAAGTGCCAATGAATTCCAGTTCCAATTTTTAATTAATTATATGCTCCAAATGTTTGGGACAGAATACAGAATTATACTTTTTCAAAACAACAACAACAAAAAAATTATATATATAAAGTTCATGGTCCAAGGAAAAGAATCACAAACCTGTTCTCTGCTCTCCGGTAGTCCAACCTGCTGCTCCCTGAGGTGAGGCTAAACATGGGGTGGAATGCACACTCGAAGCTGTACAGAGCCCTCTCTGATGACAATACACAGAAAAACAGGACATAAAAGTCAGGAAACTTAAAGCTGTACTGATTGAAGAGAGCTTTCAGAATGAAGAGCAGGATCCGGCGCAAAACAAAACGCGCTTGTTCGTACTTTCAAACCAAAAGCATTACTGGTGACATCTTTCAAAATTAAGGACGCTTCTGAGAAGAACGAGGAATACTGAACAATCACCAATCTGCTCCTGCTCGTAGCACTGACTGTATTCCCTCCTAGACGCATCCCCCCGGTACATGAGCGAATATTACCCTGTTTTCTACATTACATTACAGGCATTTCGCAGACGCTTTTATCCAGAGCGACGTACAGCATACTTAGAGCAGCCTGGGGAGCAGTTGGAGGTTCGGTGCCTTGCTCAAGGACACTTCAGCCATTCCTGGTGGTCCAGGGAATCAAACCAGTGACCTTTTGGTCCCAAAGCTGCATCAGTAAACCATGGCTTCTTCACATATTACATTCTAAAATGTAAACTGGGGTCCTATCTCCGTTTAACAGAAAGAACACCTTATATTGTCTGGGCGGGTGCGGACAATTGAGTGCGTTCTAGCCAGCGGTCCTAACCTCACGGTCTGGTAGGGCAAGTAAGGGCCTCTGCATGCTCTTGCGACAAGGCTTTCGCAGATAGCTTTTCGCAGACAGTTGTAATTTATCGTTGAGCGGGGAGTAATAGGTGTGCGCGATGTTATTCACCGCCACAACCCATGGGGGCGCGAAGTCGCTAGGAGTAGTTGGTGGGTGTGGTTAGTGGAGTGTTTATCCTCTGGTTACTTATAATGACTAGAACTGGAGTCGTATAGATGTACGTACTTCCTCACTTCCTCGATCAACCGCTCTTCGTGCTGCTCCATCTTCGCTCGTGTTTTTAAAAATGGCGGTCGTGAAAACAAACCAAACCGGGAAAGTAGGGAAGCGGAAGTGCGTGTACAGCGGATGTAGAGTGGACCAATCAGAGCCCTCTTGTCTGCGAGGCTTCTGCGGAGGTCACAATTTTTGGCAGGTGCGCGCAGAGCGTCTGCGAAGGAGGGGGGGCTACACAGACGCCATCTGCGACGCCATCTGCGAGGACTGCGTTGTCAGCATAAATTGGCCTTAAACCTTCTCAGAACGCAAGCTCTTACAGCAAACCGTGCAGAGCCGA
The DNA here is from genome assembly GCF_027579695.1 of Neoarius graeffei. Classification (NCBI taxonomy): domain Eukaryota; kingdom Metazoa; phylum Chordata; class Actinopteri; order Siluriformes; family Ariidae; genus Neoarius; species Neoarius graeffei. The sequence continues at coordinate 7,045,759 of NC_083574.1, forward strand.
GATGATTATCGGGTTCTCTCTCTCTGCCCACCAGCATTGTGGACACTCCCTCCCACGAACACTTACCGGAGGCATCAAAGCATCTGCGCTACCACCAGCAGACGTCAAGAGACTCGAAATTAGTCTCAGTATAAATCAGTAGTATTTTAAACACTTCAAAGCCCTAATTCAATAACTTGGATTAAATTAAATGACTTTATTAGGCACATCTACCTTGTTGCCACATTCACTGGTCCTTTAAACTTTGTAGATGTATATAATTTATTATTATGTATTCGTGGCTTTGCAACTGCACAAACAGTCTGCCAAATCAACTCCTTGCTCAGCCTGATCCAGCAAAGTCGATTTAATTAGATAATCATATCACCAGTCAGCTAAACACACCACATGCAACAAATTAACATTATGTAAAAATGTGTACAAAAGGGACCAAATCAATCTGAACAATGCAGGTTTATGTGCATATATATATATATATATATATATATATATATATATATATATATATATATATATATATATAAAGCCTCAGTGCCTGTATTTAGGTTATACAAGTCAGTTGACTTTTCAAATAGGGACGTGATTTGTTCCATGAAGCCAAAAAGTAAACATCATTCCAACACTGCTGTACGTTTCAGGTACAGCTTTCCAAAAAGGAATTGCAATTTCCTTTCCAAGACAGAAGAAAAATCGCATTGTATAAGAATTTTTGTGCAAATTTGAAGCTGAGCATTTATCAAATTTGGGGAAAATTGCATAATGTAATTATCCACTGTATGATAATTGAGTTAAGTTGATTTGACTCAGCAGTCTGCTTCCAAAACTGATTATGGAATTTAATATCCAAGCAGGAATGTGAAAACTGAAAAGAAGGTAACAATAACAAGAGTGATTTCCTTTTCTTTTTGGAAAGAGGCATCTGGCTCACCGATCAGGTCTCGGGCCGTCTCCTGGTCCTCCTGAATGCGACACACGTCGGAGAGTTGCAGCAGAGAGTCGATGTGGTAGGGGTTAAGCTGCAGCAGGGCCTGTTTAACAGTTTGACAGTCATTTAACCATCGTGACACCACAGTGATGCCGATTTCTCAATTCTGATTGGTCAGAAGGTGCTGAGAAATGTAATTGTTGAATATTTTGATAAATAAAGATTGCCAAATTGCTTGGAGGAATAAAACACTTATGGAATAACCAGCAGCATCTCTGGTGTGGCAACAGTAACTGTTTAACATCAGGCGGTATGACGCAACCAGGCTGTTGATTTTTTTCCTACAACAGCATGCTGCGAGTGTTTTATTTCTTACTTATAGAACCATCTTGATTCTGATTGCTCAAAACGTGATTTTTTTTTTCTTCCTATAACTGCAGCTCTGACTGTAGTGCAGCTGCAAGTTACAGGTTGATACCAACAGTTCGTTCACATTGTGTACATTCATGCACTGAGCTCTGTATAAAATCTGGAGAGCTTATAGCCTATTCCCTGCTATAGAGATCTTGCATGTGACATCACAGCCGATCCAGATTGTAACAGACGCCATCTTGTTGGTCAAACACCATATTTCCGCCTTCTCCTTCTGGTTCTACTTCTACCTTTTCTTCTGGAAGACCCTACTATATACAATTCTACTACAACGGCTGCGGCTACAAGCTCTCCCTACCTGTGCACGTTTTTTATGGGGTTTTTTTGTGTGTATTTTTGCGTGTTGTTCGTCTGTACCGGACTTCAATATCCACTACAACCGTATGGACTTGCTGGACATTGGTTTCCAGCAGAAAATGACGGTTTGTAGCGATTTCCATCGCATGCACAACATTCCGGACGAGATAGCGAGACCAGCGGGGTCTCCGTGGATTGTTATCGGGTCTGGCAGGCGAAGGAGGCGGCGTCGGGAGAGGAAGCAAAAGCGAGGCTGCAGGCAGAGCTGGCCTGTTGACTAATGCCGCTTTTCCACTACAAACGCGGCTGAGCCGTGCCGTGCTGAGTCGAGCTGAGTCGAGCTGAGCGGGGCTATTGAAGTTGCATTTCGACTACAACTGCGCTGAACCGTGCTGGCTGGAAGTGGGTGGACACATTGGGTGGAGTTAGCGAAAGTGGGTGGACGTCACGTGATGTCGTTAAGCAGCGCAAACAGTGACATCAGTGACAGTGGCGGAACAAGTCAGAGCCGGGCCGGGGCAAATGACCGGGCATTTTATTAAAGCTTATCATAACATCATTTTAGGCTACAAAATGTCCGCAACTGCGGTGTTTACCAATTTCAACACTACCGGGTGCAACTATGTTATTTAGTACATCAAGTCCTTCAAACGAACATGTAACTCAGAAACAAAAAACATTAGGATACTGTACATGGCTCATAATAAAAGATCAATAGCCTATACTGCGCACATTATTTGAAGGGCATACGAATGAGCGCTCAGAGGTTGCAACGGTGACAGGAACAGTCAGAAATAAAAGGAGGGCGGTGCAAACCTCACTGAATGCACTGTGATTACCAATTTCAACACTCCGGGGTGCAACTATGTTATTTTGTACATTAAGTCCTTCAAACGAACATGTAACTCAAACAAAAAAACATTAGGCGACATACTGTACATGGCTCATAATAAAACATCAATAGCCTACTGCGCGCATTATTTGAAGGGCATACGACGAGCCTTGCGCTCCGCGAACTCGTCCACGATGCTCTGTATGTCACTGATTCAGTGATCTTTTAAGCGGTAGTCTCACCACCCGGATAGTAAACAATAAACATGGAGGACATGGAGTCGTTAGTGTTGCTGGTCTTGGTGCTGTGGCTTGTTGTCACCGACAACGCCAACAGATACTGGCAAGAGCGTATAGATGAGGCGAGGCGCATAAGGCTTCAGAAATTCTCGTAATTAGGGCCCGAGCCCTATAGGGCGAAGGCCCTATTGTTCTTGTAAGAGTTCACTATTATTATTCTTCCGTCTTCTTCTTCTTCTTCTTCTTTATTTTTCTCCGCTGTTGGGCCATTTTCGGGGTGCTTGCCATGGGCGAAAACGCGCCAAATTTGGCACCAGTTCCGAGAATTGCCACCGCTACTCAGAACCAGAAGCCCAAACTTGGCCGGGGCTCAGGGCCTCTATAGCGCCCCCTAAGTCGTTGTGATTTTGGCCTCCCGCATTACGGTGCCTGGGTGCCATGTAGTTTGTAGTAGTGGCATGCCATTTGGTACGCATATGTATCTCACTAAGCCGGACAAAAATCTAATGCCAATGCATTAGACACGCCCAACAGGAAGTGAGGTAATTTCACTTTTGTGCGAAATGCATGGCCACGAAGACGGCGCAACTCCTCCTAGACCGTTCATAGGAATGTCACCAAAATTGATACACATCATCTAGAGATATGGCTGACAAAAGTTACTAAATACGTTTCACGTAGGATAAACCGTTCAGAAGTTATACGTCAATCAATTTTCGATGCAAAATTTTACATGCTTAAAAATTCATAAATCTTCTGATTGCTCAAAACTGCTCATAATTCACACGCAAATCACTCATTGGGCTTCTGACATGTTACCCAGTTTCTGTGATATTTCGCCACTGGGGGCGCTATTTTTGGGCAAAAATTCCAATCTTTCCTCAAATTTGGTCAAACTTCACGGCCACCCTCTTACTACCTCCCATGTCATGTATACCACGTTTTGGAAATTTTCGTCCATGGGGGGCACTGTTTTGGGCCGACGCAATTGCTCCAAAACGGGTTTTTGGTAAATTATTCCATACTGCTTTTCCTTCACACCACTACCTTGTGATAGTACGTTGCTGTTGTAGACACTTATTTTTCCAACTCATAATCACTCATGTACAGCACAGCGCCACCTACTGACATGGGAAAAACCAAAAAATTTATTCTTCAAATATCTATATCTCATCTTCTATTTACTCAATTGTCATCAAACTTCATACGCAAACTCTTCATAGCTCACCTGACATATACGCCAAATTTTGTGCACTTTCGCCACTGGGGGCGCTATTTTTGGGCAAAAAATCCAATCTTTCCTCAAATTTGGTCAAACTTCACGGCCACCCTCTTCCTACCTCCCATGTCATGTATACCACATTTTGGGAATACACGTCCATGGGGGGCGCTGTTTTTGGCCGACGCACTTGCTCCACAACGGGTTTTTGGTAAATAATTCCATAATGCTTTTCCTTCACACCACTACCTTGTGAAAGTACGTTGCTGTTGTAGACACTTATTTTTCCAACTCATAATCACTCATGTACAGCACAGCGCCACCTACTGACATGGGAAAAACCAAAAAATTTATTCTTCAAAAATCTATATCTCATCTTCTATTTACTCAGTTGTCATCAAACTTCATGCGCAAACTCTTCATAGCTCACCTGACATATACGCCAAATTTTGTGCACTTTCGCCCCTGGGGGTGCTGGTTATGGCAAAAATGATATTGCAGCTTCTGATTTGTCAAACTTGGCAAGCAAACCTTTTACAAGACCCTTATTGGGGCGCTTGCCATGGTCGACAACGCACGAAATTTGGCTCCTTTTTCTTAGACTGCCACCGCTACTGAGAGCCAGAAGCCCAGATCCAGGCCGGCCTCAGGGCCTCTATAGCGCCCCCCGAGCACCGTTCAGTGCGAGACCCTATTGTTGCCATGTTTCCATTTCTGTGGTTTGTCGCCATTGTGGGAGTAATGTCTCTTGCCGAAGAAGCTGTGGAAGGTATTTCGCGGGGACGCATGCCCCCGCCCCCCTTGGCCGCTGGCGCGAGGGCCCGTCGAGGCCGCTTGCGGCTTTAATTCATAATTATTCTTCTTCCGGGTTTGCGGTGTTTACAGATCCCAGCGTGCTCGAGGGCGTGTGTGGGCATGTGAGGACACTCCTCCTCACCAATCAGTGCACAGGGGAGTGTCTGCTCACGCCCCCAGCCTCACTCGGCACGGTTTGGCTCGCTTCAGCCCCACTCCAAAACCGTGCGAGTTTTAGGGGCTAAGCAGGGCTGAAGCGAGCTGAGTCGTGCTGGTTTTTGGTAGTCGAAACGCGAGCCGTGTCGGGCTGAAGTGAGCTGAAGCGAGCTGAAAAAGGGTAGTGGAAAAGGGCCATATGCTCAGAAAACAGCCACTCAAACCTCCACTGCCAAGCCTCTATCTCTCCAACGCCAGATCCATGGTAAACAAGACGGACGATTTGGAATTACAGCTGGAATTACCTTATTCTATTCTATAATCGGCTGGTCAGTGCTATACTAGATACTACTCATATATCTAGTATCAGTACTAGTAATACTTAAGTGACTTACCCGTCCAATGAGGATTGTTATTTTCTTGTTTACAAGATGCCACATCTGAGGGCGGCTGACAAATCCTGAATTTCTGTAGAGATAACTGTCCAGAGATTTATAAGCACGCAGTGCTTCACCACTGAACAGCAAGGGGAAGTTAATGAGGTAATTATACACGTCTGGGTATTCCACCTCTGGCAGTTCAATATCCACTGACACGGTCGTGAAAACTCCGTCCGGTAAGCCATAAGGGTCACTAATCTGTAGGTCGTTTATTTTAGACATATATCTAGTTATCTGTTCATTAGAAAAATGAGCTGTGTAGTCCGTCGGTTGAAATTTATCCATTTTGTACACGAGTGCAGCAGTATTCAGCGGTGTTTTTTACCGACAAGATGGCGGCTGTGTACTTTCCGGTGAAGCCACCTGGCTGCCATCTTACCACTCACATACAGTATATGGTTTGTGTGGTAAACTGTCGTATCCGAACAAATCTGCCCAAAGAAACGGATCTCCTGACTTTTTAATTCCCCTTCATTACCTCCTCTTATTCTATTTTCTCAACTTCACCCACATTCCTCGCATATCTTTATAGCGATTTTATAATACATAGATATTTACCATCTGGGAGGTCCGTATGGTGAAATACCGTGACCGAGGTCTTGAAAGTACTGAGCGAGGCCCTCTGGGCCGAGGTCAGTATTCAAGGCCGAGGTCACGGTATTTCACCAAACGGACCGGCCTTAAGCTGGTAAATAATATATTTATTTTTTTCTTTACCAAAGTCTAACAGAAAACGAGAGCGTCCGAAAGGGACAACCAAACCGAGCCGAGCCGCCATTTTGAATCCTCATTCACAGCTGTAATGCAAATGGCTTCCTCCTCGGTATACAAGTGCACTTCCATAGCAGGAAAAAAAAAACAAAAAAAAACTACATTTTGCCGCCTATGTAGTCCCCTATTTATACAAATAGAAGTCATTCAGGATTCAGCCATGATTTTGCTCGGCGTTAGCAGCAGTTACAGGTTTTTAGCTTTCTCCTGAAATGTTTTCTTTTATTTCTTCTTCGTCAGGGTAGTAAAACTCGCTTTCGCTGTGAACGCTGTCGTTATCGCGATCCAATATGTAAAATTAATGCTACTCTCCTGAGAAAAGCGAAAATAAATGTTGACAAAAATTGCTACTGTTTGTTGTTGTTGTGAATAAGCGAGTCGCCAGAGGTCCATAACGTAGGATACGGACACGCTCAACAGCCAATCAGAGCGCAGGATTTGATGGAAACCGGACTGCGAAAAAAATAAATACATATTATGCAATTCCTGATTTGTCATATTTCCTGATCAGTTGTCAGTGAAATATAAACATGATAAATGTCTCCCATTCACTTTGTACAGGAAATCATATAATCGGACGCCGTCTGGGAAATAACCCGTTGACCGGGAACTATGACCAACCCTGATTTAAGAGTACCGTATTTTTCGGGCGATAAGGCGCACTGGATTATATGGCGCACTGTGAATTAACGTGTCTATGTTCACACACAAGGCGCACCGGATTGTAAGGCGCATTAAGCAAAACAACACAGTCCGGTAAATCAAACTTTATTCCACTCAGTTGTAACAACAAATACCGGTACAGAAAAATACACTCACTTATTGATTCATTCCTCTTCCAACCCGCTTGAAACCCACTTCGTAAGCATGCCTCTTAACAAGTGCCATTTTGGGGGTCCTTTTACATGTACTGTAATATAATGTTGAAGCACAGTACGTATTACGTATAAAAAGTGGCAGGGGTAAGCGTACTAAATACTGTTCTCTGATTGGTTTATTGTTGCTAGCGTGTACTCCGGGCCCGGGCTGCCTTACATGAATGCGTTTCTAGTTTAGACATTACAGTCAGGCAGTCTTGTAGACTGCTCAGGGGTCCTGTTACGAGGCCGATCAGGTAGTGACACAGCGTACCATAATGCTCCGAATATCCATTGAGCGGAGTGGCTTCGTTGCTTACCAAAGTTGTACTTATACATTTCGACAAATTTTTGAGCGCATTGTACCACATAAAATCGGTCAGTAAGCACAACAAGTAATCATACATAAGGCGTGCTGGATTATAAGGCGCACTGTCAATTTTTGAGAAAATTTAAGGATTTTAAGTGTGCCTTATAGTCCCAAAAATACGGTAATTATCAATGCACTTGGACTCAATTTAAACTAAAATCATGTAGCAAAAACAGACAATCATGCCCATTTTGTCAATTTGTGCGACACGCGTAAATGATCTACACGATCAGTTGTGCTTAAATGAAAATAACTCCTGACCAAACAACAACAATAACATCTCTCACTGTCATTTCTGCTTAAGGCGATGGTCCTTCTTTCATTTAGGCTACTGAGGCTAATTTACTCAGTTCATTTTTCTTTCTGAATTTGAGCCGTGGAGCTCGAGCTCTCACATTCAATATTAAACATGTCTCGACTTGGGCTTTGATCTAGTCTGGGATATTTCCATCAAAAATCTGACAGTGTTCATCCCAGATATCAGTGTCAGATTTTCAATCTGTTTTTTTTTTTTTTTTGCTCTTGCAAACAATCATAAAATGCTGTAGGGGGTCCACGCAAATGGCATTGTGCACGTGCGTAAAAATGATTACACACTCGCAGCTGAACTGTCCGTTAGAGCTCTGCACTCCCGCGGGAGTCCCACGGGACCCGACGCAAAGCAGTGCGGCGCGGGACAAATTTTGAAAACTCATTGCGGGCGGAGGCGGAGTGCACAATGCGGGCGCGGGTGGGAGAGGTGATAAGCTGCAGTTTTAAGCTAGCTTAAAACGTGTTTAAAATAAAATTTATAAATTATTAATTTATGTCTATCATATATAATTTGTGCTGGATATTTTATTTGGCATTAACAAAAACATTTTAAGATGCCTAAATTTGCGGATGTGGTTGTGGCAGCGGGGGCGTGGCCAAGCAGCAGTCTGTGAATGGAGGGCGGGGTTGGGGAAGGTAGCATGTTTCAGCACCACTGTAGTAATCCCTGATGCGGGTGGAGCACAGAAGCACGGCAGGCGAGAGTTCGTGTTCACACCCACTCACTTTATTGAGCTTTTCAGCTTTCTTTCTTTCTTTCACTCGTTCACTCACTCACACACGTGTTGTGGTCGGGGAGCGAATCCCTCTTCTCTCCTCTCTCCCTCCCTTTATACTCCATCCTTGCAACAAACAAACACACACAACTTGACATCAGGTGTAATGACCTAGCCACTTACCTTCCCCGACCCCGCCCTCCATTCACAGACTGCTGCTTGGCCACGCCCCCGTTGCCACAGTGGTCTAATCTCGCGTACGTTTCCGATTCCTTTCCGCTCTTCCGTGTTTGAGATCTCCGATCATGGCAGAAGAGCAGAGCTCCTCTAGTGAAGCTCACAATGGGTATCTCTGTAAAGCCTCAGCTGCGCATGCCGCCTGGCAACGCGAACCCTCGCTACGTGCGCAAGGTGAAGGATCGGTCAGTGGAGAGCTCAGCTAAGCTCAGCATGTTTAATTCCCCAAGCCAATGACAAGAACTTTCGTGAGAAATAACGTGAACGTCTGCATCATGCGGGATTTGCAGGCGGGAGCGGGACAAAATATGGCAGGCGCGGGTGGGAGCGGGACTGAAAATCATAATTCTTTGCGGGAGCGGGTGGGAGCGGGACTGCACAATGCGGGAGCGGGACTGAAAATTCTGTCCCGCGCAGACCTCTACTGTCCGTCCACAACTTCTGACTTGACGGTTTGTACAGCTCACTGCTGCACATGCAGTCATTTTTCTTATAACTTTCTTCTCACCAACTACGTAAATAACTTGTCCAGTTTTGTGTAGCTTCCAGTAGTCTAAATAACCGTTCCACTCCGCGATTCGAGTGGCAAGATGGCAGCCAGATGGCTTCAACTCTGACGGACCTATGAGCTCTCCAGATTTTTATACAGAGCTCAGTAGCACCGACACTGCAGGATATTCCAGTATACATTAAAAAATAAAAAAAAGTCCCACAAAGTCTGCTCCCTGAACGCAAGTCTACCAATAATCGATCTTCGGCATAACCCTGAGAAGCATAATGAGCACAGGCCCTGATTTATCTTACCACGATGTTATTCGGCTCCATAGATTCCACAGCGTCGAAGAACTTGAACTGGACTTGCTGGTAATCGCGACTGTGCTCGAACGCAAAGAAGTGGAGGCCATATTTTGACTCCAGCAGACTCATGGAGATGCCTGGATCAGGATAAGAAAGAGAGGCAGGAAATTTCACAAATTATTTCATCTGACAGTCTGTATTAAAGATCTGATGACACGAACATGACTCTATGCAATTTCTTAAACTATACAACATGGCAAACATGTTAGATTTCTGTTAATAATTACGTGAAAAGAAGCTGTTGTTACGCGAATATCCAACTTTTAATTGCACAGCGCAAGAAAACTGGGTCCGTGGCTCGCGGCCATGCTGTGACGTCAGCGGAAGAACACGCTGCGGTTCACTGGCTGTTCTACTCTGGTTCTACTCAATGGAAATGGCGCATGAAAATGCCGGTGAACTCTCTAGTGCTAGCTCTTCCTCTTCTGGGAGTCTAGAATTGTGTTGTGAGTGGGACAGATCGGAAGAATCTAGTGATGACGAACACGGGTGCATCCAACCGTACAGGTTTGAACCTGTTACTGTGCACCAATCTGAGAGCGACTCCGACTCCGAGATGGACAGCGGACTGGCAGACAGCCCAGCATTGACGAACACCACAAGGTTGGATAACAAGGATTGGTAGGTCAACCCGTATTTGTTCAAAATGCTACGGAATCAATATTTTAATATTGTGTATTGTTGTCTTGCACGTGTAAACACTGCTTATATCATGTAAGCCGTATGCTACACTGAATACATAGTTCCTAATGGAGCATGTAAACGGCTAACATAAGCAGCTTACGACTATGCCTGATCCGTGATATATTTAGGATAATATTGGCAGGCACGTCTTCTAGTTTATGGCTTCTTTAGTTTTATCCTTGAATGAAGCAAAATATTTGATAACCTACATCAGCATAAGCAAATGACAATCTGTAGCCTACCCTCTTTACCCTTTGCCTCTCGTTGCTAGGCGGCAGTTACATGAAAGCCGCAAGCTTTCACAAGCAAATACATGACTGATATCACGCCGACTTTATGATTATCATGAATGTGTACTCTATGATGTGTACTCTATGAGCGCTCTGGAGCGAGTCACTTCCAAGATGGCCGCGCAGACCGCAGTGTTACTATTCTTAGCATCATCTCGGAGCACTCTATAGCTCTACGTACCTTTATCTTATGTCGTTTCACAACACATGTTCTGACAGGAGGACTGTTTTTGGAGGAGTCGCCTTGTCCCAGGCGACTGCTGGATCCGGCATAGCTACTAGTAGACCCCCTCCGGAATACTGTAGGCACTGCTGATGGTAGTAACACACGTTTGTGCTGAACTGAACACCCAAGAGATTCTTTTAAGCTGGGAAGGGTGTCAAAACAATCCAAATCGAAGTGTTCAGAGCACAGGACGGATGTTGGTGAGGGCTCCCACTTGTCACGAGTGCGCCTGACTTGCTTCACCCACTTCGCATGCAGCTCGGGATCTCTGGGAAACTTGAATAAACTTACCCCATCCTTGTGGGTTTTGGAGCAAAAGCCGGCAACACAACGCGAAGGCATAATAACTATATAAAATGTATAATAATACTACTAATAATGACAAACTGAACACCTGTCGCATCAACAACAAACTGGTAAGTGAGGAGGAAGATTCTTTCGCTGACGTCATATAGCTCCTCCTCCTCTTTCGTCTCCTGGGTGCTGCAGCCCCGTCAAATTTGCCCAAATAGCCGCGTTTTTTATCATAACTTGTAAAATAGGCGCCTTCGTGAATTAATATATGGATCATCGGGAATTACTTTTTATGTTAATAAAACATCGCCAAAGATGTCAAAAACGTGTCATCAGATCTTTAAAACCAACAACCACATTCAAATACACAGAAGAAATCCTGCTCAAGCATGAGACACACTCTGCATGAACACCAGGCCCTGTACAGTACTAGGAGTACTACGGTACTCCTGGCACAGCCGTCCTCTAACTTGCACAGGTTTATAAATAAACTTCGTATAAATACGCAGGTGATTCTAGAAAAAAAAAAAAATCGCACACGATGATTGGGCGAGAATTTCGATAATCACCTCGAGCGACTCGGTAAAATGACGGCCAATCGCGTCGTCACTGTAAGTGAGGAAGAATTACAGATGATGAAAGAAAATGCTGTTCCTAAAAGCACTAAAGATGCTACGGAGTTTGGCCTAAAACTATTCAAAGGTAAAGTGGGATTGTGATTTACTGTATTTCATCAAAGTATTTTCTGTGACTCGGTGTAGATAAGTGACAAGTCTGTGCTGCGCCTTCATTACATTTACATTCCACTTTTGAATTTTAAATCATTTTTTTTCTACTTTTTTTTTTAAATAATCACCTGTGTATTTATACGAAAACAATTATCCACCTCGGGCTCAGTCAGTGAACATCGGTGGACAATAACCTCAACTTCATCTCGGTTATTATTCACCTTTGCCTTCAGCGAATAATTGTTAAATATAAACTAAAATCCAAATGATTGCAGATTTTACCTGGTCGACTAAAGCGAGCCCACGTGTCTTTCGGGGCGGTCATCCACGTGCTGCGATGAAACTGTCTCTGTCTTTGCCTGGGTCTGGATGGAACACACACAGAAAAACAGGAGACCTCACTGGGAACATGTGAAGGATATTGATGCAAATTTCTGTTATAATTACACGACCGTTCAAAAGTTTGGGGTCACTTTGAAATGTCCTTATTTTTGAAAGAAAAGCACTGTTCTTTTCAATGAAGATCACTTTAAACTAATCAGAAATCCACTCTATACATTGCTAATGTGGTAAATGACTATTCTAGCTGCAAATGTCTGGTTTTTGGTGCAATATCTCCATAGGTGTATAGAGGCCCATTTCCAGCAACTCTCACTCCAGTGTTCTAATGGTACAATGTGTTTGTTCATTGCCTCAGAAGGCTAATGGATGATTAGAAAACCCTTGTACAATCATGTTAGCACAGCTGAAAACAGTTGAGCTCTTTAGAGAAGCTATAAAACTGACCTTCCTTTGAGCAGATTGAGTTTCTGGAGCATCACATTTGTGGGGTCGATTAAATGCTCAAAATGGCCAGAAAAATGTCTTGACTATATTTTCTATTCATTTTACAACTTATGGCAGTAAATAAAAGTGTGACTTTTCATGGAAAACACAAAATTGTCTGGGTGACCCCAAACTTTTGAACGGTAGTGTATAGACCCCTTTCACATGACGTCACCGCGCCGCGAGATTTTGTTAGGCGCCATATTGGAAGACCAAGTACATGCACTCACAATATAAAAACAAAGTACGAGCGAGAGTAAAGTGACACGATGGATGATAATTCTGGTTATGTGAGTACATTACCAGCTGCAGAAAGGGCACGGTATGTGGAGAAACTGGCTGTGATTGATGGCTTTGACCCATATGATAAGACTCGCGGCAAGGGAGAATAGAAACATAAGGAGGACCGGACACCAAGTCTGCCATCTGTTTGCTACCCAGACATTGTAAACTATTTGTTGTTTACACCCAGTGCCTACACTCAGTGTTCGAACTATGCCGATATTTTCGGGGGGCCCCTTTTTTTCCCTTGGGGGTGTGTGTGCTTGCGCTTGTCTCGGAGCGCGGATCTCCAAACACATGAGAAGCCTATCTTACGCACATATCACGCGGACTCCACACCACACACGCATCGCGTCTGAAGTCATAACTCATCAGGGGAAATCGTGTCCGCATTGGCATGTTCAAAAAACAACCTCGCGCCAACAATGATACCACACGCAAGAAAAAAAAAAAAAAGTCAGGCTACTCAACAACCAACCTGGCAGCAGCGAGCAAGCCCCAAACCATCCTAAATTATTATTATTAAATTGTAGAAGTCTGGGAGGCTTGCTCCTCATACAGTTATCAACTTGGGGCCACTTTAGCATGTTTTAAATCTGAATTTCTTGCGTTTGCTTACCTCAAAGTGTCCGCAGATCATGCACAGACTTATCCATTATATCCACAGTTTTTTGCCAAGTCTCACACAGGTTTCTTTCAAGTCTACTGTTGGGCCAATAAATCATAAATAAAACAGCTCAGATTTTTGTTTAAGTCGTTTGCCACTCCACTTTATTCTCGTGGGTTCACATACCGCTGCTGTTATTATCCCCTTATCACGAGTTTGTTGGTCTTCCAAAATGGCGCAGGGTCGGTTTACTTCCAGTTTCGGGTGACGTCAGTGAAAGGGGTCTATACACATTATGAGGTCTTTTCTAATACTGACAGCATTAACACTAGCACATTTCATTCAGAATAGACGTGAAGCAGGTTTAGTATGCACATACGCAAACAAACAGTAAGAACCAACCTTTGGTCTCCAAGCACAGCACGAGCTCCAAAATATCTCTTTAGTTCATTCTCAGGGTTAAGATTCCTAAACATGAACAAGACATGAAGCATAAGACGTTATTCTTTAAAGCTACAGAGACGTGGGTTTCAATCTGAGTGCACAGAATGAAGCGGTCAGGGTCTATGCATGTGACCACGCAAGCGCTTCTAAGCGATACGTTCTGTGTAAAACAAGTCTGCAGTGAAGTAACAAATTCTCACAACTGGCTCAAACGAACGTGCAAGATGACGTTTCTTCAGGCTCACGATGCTGGTTCCCATTTACTATCTGGCGTGCCAAAATGGAAAATGTGTACAGAGAAAGAGGTATGATGAAGGAAAAAAAAAAAAAAAACAGAGCTTGGAAGAAACTAGTAGACATCATTTGCATTTCTGGCGAGTTTACATAACTAGCTTGCTAACAAAGCTAGTACAAGGCAAAGCTTCAGAAGCCACACCCACAAGTTAGGACAGTGGTATTTGACACGCCCACCGCAAGAAGAGACAAACTACAAACGACTCTGCTCTCTTATAAAACGCAGAGAAAGTGAATCATCAATTAGTCGTCCTAAATCACAAGGAAGACTGATTGGAGAAATATTTGCAGGCTCTAGAAAAGGAATTTCAAACAGATTGGAAATCCGTACACACATTGTTAAAGTGCATATTCTGGACCAATTTCTTTTTTTTTTTTTTATATGAAAGTATGTCCCTTTACACACTCATCCAGAAGGGTAATTTTGCACAAGGCCATCTGTCTACAGCAGAAAAAAATAAAATAAAACGCGTCTGGAAAAATCCCAAGGGAGTCTGGAGCCAGAATCGTGACGTTACCTACGGAAGCGCCAGCAGGCTGCGAGAGCTTTGCATGGTTTCAGTGCACAGCCTGTGTACACCAAGCGCTCCCATTTCTCTCTCGTTGTCCGGTCTTTTGGGAAACGATGAGTACTAATCCCATCAAGATTGGTGTTGCTACACCCTCCTATGATACATCTGTTAACCATTTTAATAATTACACGATAACGTTGAAGAAATTTGCAGAAAACCACCAGGTCGTTTTCTCATAAACAAACCAGCGCTGACGTAGGATTCACAGGGATGTGATTTGGGGCTGGTGAAATCATCTGAAATTTTCACCGGGGGTTTGGGGGCCGCAGGCCCCCAGCTGGTCCAGGGCAGAGCCCTGGTGGGGGGACAAGGGGGGCGAAGCCCCCCGAAGCTCCTGGGTTCTGGGGTTTTCTGACTTAAAAATTGTACTAAAATGGCAAGCAAACACACAAGAAAAAAAACTTGTCATGATTAACAAATTCAAGCCAATTTAATGGTCAGCATGCAACTCTGAGCCCCTATAGTAAATTCAGTCACTACGTTTACATGCACATAGAGAGAATCGAATTTCTGCCGTTGCTTGACTGAAATCGAAGTTCAAAATGCCATGTATACACCTTAATTCGGCTGAAATTGAACCGAACTTGATTTCTCGGAATCGAGCTACACGACCTAGTTTATGCGATTTCTGCCGAGCTACTTTGTGCATGTATACCCTATCGAGCTAGTTGTTGAGCTACTTCCGGAAGTGACGAGTGACGAGACCACAAGCGGGAAACACAACAGCCTCGGTCGGCATGACAACAGTAGTAGCGAGCAGCAGAAGAGGTCAGGAGGAACAAACGAAGAAGAGAAAATGGCGATGTAGAGCTCTCTGAAGTGTGGGTGGAGCACAGAGGACGGCAGGACAAAGCTTCTGGTACTAATAGGCTTTTTATTGTCAGACTTTTCAGTTTAACAGCCTACTTTTATTCTTGAGAGAAAAACACACATGCACACTCGCACACTGTGTTCTAGTCCCGGGATGAGCTCTCCCCTCTGCTCTCCCTCTGCCTCCTTAAATAGGGCGCGGTTACTGGGAAGACACACAAACACAGGTTAATTACCGTCAGGTGAAGTGATTCTGTCACTCACCTTCCCTGGCTCCGCCCTCCTGTCACAGACCGGCGCTTGACCACGCCCCCACTGCCACAGGCAAGCAGAAACGTGCACTTCTGGAGCAATGAGGAGACAGAGTTCATGCTCATTCAGCTTAAGGAGTTGAATATATTAAAATTCATGGACGGGAGAAAAACGCGCAATGGAGAACACGGAACTGATAACTTTGTTTACACTCTTGAATAGCTCTTCTTCATGACGACAACCGGAAGTGTACCAACACGATGGGGCGTGTTGCGCCACCTGTGGCTCGGGTGCACAATGTACCTCACACAATAGCCCGATTTAATTGTGTGCATGTAGGATTGGATTTCTCTGGCACCCCTGCTGGGACCTTCAAGTCGATTATCGACAGCAGCTCGATTTGGATGTGCATGTAAACGTAGTCAATGATTCTTAACTGACAAAAAGCCAAAACATGAAACCTAAAAATGTCATTCTAAATTAAATCATCTGCATTAGAATAAATAGAAAATTGTATAAGGAAAAACAACATTTATACTTTCAATTACTGTAGAATTTGAACATACCTAAATGTGCCTTTTCAAACGAACATGATGCAACATAAGAATTCATCCACAATCTTCAGGAACTCTCAAAGAAAACAGATTCTAGCATCCATGTCCAGTTCCAGCATATCAGTCACTTTTTTTCTGCAGTTTCTACTCTAGCAATGTCAACTTCATATACATAACTCTATAGCGTTCACTCACCAAAGGATAGTCATAACTCCACAGTGTTCATTCACTTAAGGATATTCAAAACTACTGCGTTCACTCACTTAGGTTTCGTTTCTATCCCGGGCTCCAGCCCGACTTTGCACGCTCGTAGCTCGGGCAGGGGAGGTCCCAGCATCCCCAAACTTGACAGCCAGAGTCCTCTGCCCTCCCCCCAAAGAACCAGCGCGGGCAGGGTGCGCCAGCCCCGCGCCTCGGGGCGGAGAGCCACGGTGCTCGGCTTCAGTTTCGCTTTCCCATCGGCGGCTCCAGCCCGACTTTGGACGCTCGTAGATCGGGCAGGGGAGGTCCCAGCTGCCCCAAACTTGACAGCCAGAGTCCTCTGCCCTCCCCCCAAAGAACCAGCGTGGGCAGGGCGCGCTAGCCCCGCGCCTCGGGACGTAATTCGCCCCGAGGCGAGCCGCGGCGCTCCGCTTAGGTTTCGTTTCTATCCCGGGCTCCAGCCCGACTTTGCACGCTCGTAGCTCGGGCAGGGGAGGTCCCAGCCACCCCAAACTTGACAGCCAGAGACCTCTGCCCTCTCCCCAAAGAACGAAATCGCTGAACAAATGTCTCACAGTCTTATGTCCAACGTCTGTAGCAACCTCTTTCTCCAACCATTCCCAGCGGAACTTGTTTTTCACTATTCTGTCGATTTCTTTAACTCGATTTGCATCTTAACGCTCGATCACGGAGGCTGCCATCTTTCAACTCTTTGTTTGAAGCGAGCTTACATACAGCTATCTAACAAGCGCGTTCATTGGTTGTTACAGAGCGATGGGCCAATCACGTACCTCGTTTCATCTCAATGACGGAATTACTGAAAGTCGGAACGAATAGGATATGAATGCAGATTTTTGAGCGAAAAATCGGAAAATTTTTTTTCGAATTTTGAGGTGGAAAAAAGCGGAATTCCGCGAATTCGCGGAAAAATCACATCCCTGGATTCAGAAGGAGGCGTCCCGCACGCGACGTCACGAAAATCAATGTTTCCCGGGAAATCCAAATGGCAGGTTTTTTCAGAGGCGGACCAATTCGCCTCAAATGGCTTGATTTCAACTGAATTTTTCTGGTATTGCGCAAGGTAAAAAAAAATTGCACAAAATGTGACAGATATTTGACCAAAGTTTAATATAAAATAGGAGAATTACATTGATCTTGCTCCTGAATTTACCTGTGATATGCACTTTAAGCTGGTCGGTAATTAAGTGACCGTTTTGACCAAACCACGGGGCGCACAAAAAAGGGGGACATCCCTTTCTCGATTCTGAGCGAGTTTAAAAGATCTTGAAGAATTTCTTGGGTAAAACATGCAAAAGGAAACCAGTCTCTCATTTATTTTAAAACACGGTTGGGTTCTTGAACTCAAAGATCACAAAATCACATGATTACTGCTTTAATCCAGTGTGATGAAGACGCCTTTACCTGTGTTCCACATAAAGCAAAGGTCTGTGTCCTGAAACTCCACCATCCTCACTCTGAACACACAAACTGTTCTCCTTCTCTATGGTCTCCAGTAATGCATCTATATCATCATCATCTTTAAGTGGCTCCTCCTACAAAAAACACACACAGAGAAAAACCACAAAGAAAAACGCTGAAAGAGGACTTTCTCTCTTCTCAAGCTGGATACTTGCACATTTATGTGCAAACTGTTCACAGGAGCGTTGTGATATTCTTGACGATTCTATCCACATTCACTGGATATGAGCAATCGCATGCTCCGATTGGCTACTCTACTCCGAGGATATCAGCTCATATACCGTGAGTAGAGAAAAACAAAATGGCGGAGCATGTTGCTGAACCAACCGAGGACGAAATAAAAACAAACCCCAAAAAAATACTACAAAAAAAAAAGTATCTTTTTTGATTTTTCAAGAATTATCATTCTAGCTTTTTCACAAATTGCTCCCGTCATATCGCCGGTTTGTTTACATTCTAAGCGGAAATTATTTTGTCAGATGTTTTGTATAAAGTGTTTATTTATCAAATTTGCAAAAGAAAAATGCTCCATTTCTCAAAATCCAGTGAATGTGGATAGAATAAAACCGGTTAATCCACCCAATCTCGTCATACATGGATTATAGCCGGCTATCAGTTCATGTACGACTCGATTTCGTGGAATAACTCTTCAATATCCGGTCAGTTTTGTTACCTTCAGCTCTCTGTGAGCTGCCCTGCTTTGAGTTGAGTTTTGTCGATGTGACTGAATATAAAAATCAACTGTCCTACGAAGCCAAGATTTCACTAAATCAGTGATTCCCAACCACTGTGCCGTGGCACATTAGTGTGCCGTGAGAGATCATCAGGTGTACCGTGGGAAATTATCCAATTTCACTTAATTGTTCTGAAAATTATTATTTATTTACTGCAAATAATTTGTCTTCGTTCGTCTATGCCAGCGACGTATAGTGACAGGCAGAACAATTAAATACTCTTCCACTAGATGGCAGCAGGTAGCTAATTAACCTGTGTATCTACCTGTTGCCATTCAAACAATAGAATTAGTAATGCTTTGGGTGTGACAGCGGTGATAGCAATGGATAAATATTTGAAAAGAAAAAGTACACAATCCAAACTGGGTCCTGGAGAAAATTCTGACCCAGATGAAGGCCCTAGTATGAGTAGAGGTCAGAAGAAAGAAAAAAAAAGTGATTTTCCACAACCTATCTATGCGAGCTGGGCTTTTCAAGCATGACTGCTATAAAAACTAAAAAAGAAGAGTGACTCAAAGCTGTTGAGGAAGATCTTCGTGTGTGTCTTTCTTCAATTCCTGCGAGTATAGACCCCTTTCACTGACGTCACCCGAAACCGGAAGTAAACAGACCCTGCGCCATTTTGGAAGACCAACAATCTCGTGATTAGGGGGAAATAACAGCAGCGGTATGTGAACTCACGAGAATAAAGTAGAGTGGCAAACGACTTAAACAAATCTGAGCTGTTTTATTTATGATTTTTTTGCCCAACAGTAGACTTGAAAGAAACCTGTGAGAGACTTGGCAAAAAACTGTGGATATAATGGATAAGTCTGTGCATGATCTGCGGACACTTTGAGGTAAGCAAGCGCAAGAAATTCAGATTTAAAACATGCTAAATTGGCCCCAAGTTGATAACTGTATGAGGAGCAAGCCTCCCAGACTTCTACAATTTAATAATAATTTAGGATGGTTTGGGGCTTGCTCGCTGCTGCCAGGTTGGTTGTTGAGTAGCCTGACTGTTTTTTTTTTTCTTGCGTGTGGTATCATTGTTGACACGAGGTTGTTTTTTGAACATGCCAATGCGGACACGATTTCCCCTGATGAGTTATGACTTCAGACGCGATGCGTGTGTGGAGGTGTGGAGTCCGCGTGATATGTGCGTAAGATAGGCTTCTCATGTGTTTGGAGATCCGCGCTCCGAGACAAGCGCAAGCGCCCCAAGGGGATAAAAGGGACCCCCCCCCCGAAAATATCGGCATAGTTTGAACACTGAGTGTAGGCACTGGGTGTAAACAGCAAATAGTTTACAATGTCTGGGTACCAAACAGATGGCAGAATTGGTGTCCGGTCCTCCTTATGTTTCCATTCTCCCTTGCCGCGAGTCTTATCATATGGGTCAAACCCATCAATCACAGCCAGTTTCTCCACATACCGTGCCCTTTCTGCAGCTGGTAATGTACTCACATAACCAGAATTATCATCCATCGTGTCACTTTACTCTCGCTCGTACTTTGTTTTATATTGTGAGTGCATGTACTTGGTCTTCCAATATGGCGCCTAACAAAATCTCGCGGCACGGTGACGTCATGTGAAAGGGGTCTATATCAGCTTTGTGTTCAACTCAACAGGCCCAGGTTTCACACTGAGTAAGTAAATTGAGACTAGATGATCATTATATTTCATTATATATACACTTTTTGTGACATTTTTGTTTGGTGGTGTGCCGTGGGATTTTTCGAATATAAAACATGTGCCGTGGCTCAAGAAAGGTTGGGAAACACTGCACTAAATGATTGATCATGGATGTCAATAATTAAAGAAAGAAAATAAAAACAACAAAATACACAAATCATACCGGTGCGTCTGCAGCAGACGCCTTTTTTCTCTTCTTTTTCTTCTTCTTTTTCTTATTGTTTGTCTTTTCATTAGAATCAGACTGAAAAGAAAAAAAACAATAAAAAAGTCACCTTTTTGCAGAGACGATGCCGCCTTCATCAATGAACATTCGATAAAGATTTGTACATCACGTCTAAGTCTACGACTAAACCTCAGATAGATTTCATGGTTATTATATAAAGAATTAAAGCATAAATTAACTGCTGTGTGCACGCGAGTGCATTTTAAAGGAGCAGCCTGTAATGTTTCCAAACGATTCTAGATAAGTAATCTTCAGATAATTTCTGAGATAACTCAGCAAAACTATCATCATCATCTTGCCCGGGACGGAGTCCACCAGGGGTCGAGGTATTATTTTTGGTCGGGTTTCTTTGTTGTTTTTTTAAAAAATGATATTATGGGAAAACGGCTAAATCAATCTTCATGAAACTTTCAATAAATATAGATGGGCACTGGTCTCAAATAGAACCTCCAACATTTTGAAGGTAATCTGGTCAAAGTCAAGGGTTTTGTGGCTACTGCTTCATATACAGTGTTATCGTGCTGTAAGAATGTAAGAGTGTAACAATCGCGCACTGCGTATGCGCATCACCAGAACGGTGAATCGTGATCTCGTGATATGAACAGTTGACAACAACACATCTCAAAAAAGTTGGGACAAGGCCATGTTTCCCACTGTGAGACATCCCCTTTTCTCTTTACAACAGTCTGTAAACGTCTGGGGACTGAGGAGACAAGTTGCTCAAGTTTAGGGATAGGAATGTTAACCCATTCTTGTCTAATGTAGGATTCTAGTTGCTCAACTGTCTTAGGTCTTTTTTGTCGTATCTTCCGTTTTATGATGCGCCAAATGTTTTCTATGGGTGAAAGATCTGGACTGCAGGCTGGCCAGTTCAGTACCCGGACCCTTCTTCTACACAGCCATGATGCTGTAATTGATGCAGTATGTGGTTTGGCATTGTCATGTTGGAAAATGCAAGGTCTTCCCTGAAAGAGACGTCGTCTGGATGGGAGCATATGTCGCTCTAGAACCTGGATATACCTTTCAGCATTGATGGTGTCTTTCCAGATGTGTAAGCTGCCCATGCCACACGCACTAATGCAACCCCATACCATCAGAGATGCAGGCTTCTGAACTGAGCGCTGATAACAATTTGGGTAGTCCTTCTCCTCTTTAGTCCGAATGACACGGCGTCCCTGATTTCCATAAAGAACTTCACATTTTGATTCGTCTGACCACAGAACAGTTTTCCACTTTGCCACAGTCCATTTTAAATGAGCCTTGGCCCAGAGAAGACGTCTGCGCTTCTGGATCAGGTTTAGATACGGCTTCTTCTTTGAACTACAGAGTTGTAGCTGGCAACGGCGGATGGCACGGTGAATTGTGTTCACAGATAATGTTCTCTGGAAATATTCCTGAGCCCATTTTGTGATTTCCAATACAGAAGCATGCCTGTATGTGATGCAGTGCCATCTAAGGGCCCGATGATCACGGGCACCCAGTATGGTTTTCCGGCCTTGACCCTTACGCACATAGATTCTTCCAGATTCTCTGAATCTTTTGATGATATTATGCACTGTAGATGATGATATGTTCAAACTCTTTGCAATTTTACACTGTCGAACTCCTTTCTGATATTGCTCCACTATTTGTCGGCGCAGAATTAGGGGGATTGGTGATCCTCTTCCCATCTTTACTTCTGAGAGCCGCTGCCACTCCAAGATGCTCTTTTTATACCCAGTCATGTTAATGACCTATTGCCAATTGACCTAATGAGTTGCAATTTGGTCCTCCAGCTATTCCTTTTTTGTACCTTTAACTTTTCCAGCCTCTTATTGCCCCTGTCCCAACTTTTTTGCGATGTGTTGCTGTCATGAAATTTCAAATGAGCCAATATTTGGCATGAAATTTCAAAATGTCTCACTTTCAACATCTGATATGTTGTCTATGTTCTATTGTGAATACAATATCAGTTTTTGAGATTTGTAAATTATTGCATTCCGTTTTTATTTACAATTTGTCCCAACTTTTTTGGAATCGGGGTTGTAGAATATAAAAGTACAGACACTTGGTATATTTTACTTCTGTGATTTTTAAATTGTTCATTTTTGAATTACGCTTCATTTTTGTGGCTACTGCCTCATAGAGTGTGTGTATATATATATATATATATATATATATATATATATATATATATATATATATATACACACACACACACACACATATATATATATTTTTTTGTTTCCGTTTCCGGTTGAGAGTACGTTGGCTGCCGCTTCTCACCAGAGCTTTTTTTTTAATTTTCTTTTCTTTCTTTTTCAATTTTCATTTTATTTTTTTTTCTGTGTGTTTGTGTAGTTTGATGTTTGTTTGAGTGTTTTGTCCGCTGGTTGTGGTGTAGCTCCGGACCCAGTTTTGGGCGTTGGTTCCCTCCAGTCCTTGGTTCGCCGTGGGCGATGCCTGTGCGCCCAGCTGTGGACTGCAGTGAGCTCGCTGCTCATTTTACATCGTGGCTGTCCAGCGCTCCGCGCTTTAACGCTTGGCGTGATGTTCCGAGCGATGTTGCTTGGTGGTGTCACGGCGGCTGTGCAGGCGGTTTGGGACACACCAGCGCTTTGCGTGGCAGAGCTTCTCTGCTTGCTTTGTGGATCCATGGCGTGGTGTTCGAGTGATGTTGCTGACGGCGTCACGGCGGCGGTGCTGGAGATGTGGGAGTCGTTTTCATGCGCCTTTTGGTGGGACTGTGGTTGCTACACCACTGGAATTACATCTTGACCCCTACTTGGTGGACTTTTTACTTTTATTTTTTATTGATTTATTTTTTATTGTTTTTTTTCTTTGTCTATAATTGTAAAGCGCTCTTGGGTTTCTTGAAAGGCGCTATATAAATTTAACTTATTATTATTATTAATATGCTATATTCACTGTATGGACATGGGATCAGAAAACTATTTTATTTATAAGCAGTAGCCACATGGACCCAAAGGGTACCTATTTTTTTTTTTTTTGCAATATCTTCCTTCACATTCATCATAAGTGCTACTGGGTGAGGTTTGTTTTGCCTGGCAACACATAATAATAATAATAATAATAATAATAATAATAATAATAATAATAATTTGTCAAATGAAGTGCACATGTTTTTAATTTTAGGTTTGTCTACATATTTCTGGCCCAGAAATTTGCCCAGCCATTTCCTTAAACAGCAACTCACAAAGAATACACAAGTGGAGTCACTTGGGATGAACAGGAGGCTTCTTTTTTTTTAAAGAATGCAATTGTAATACTCCTCACACGCAGCAGGGGGCACCAAAAACTAAACAGCTCCGTTAAATACTGCAATAAACTAGAATTTAGTCTAGCGTAAAAGCTGCTAGCTGTAGATTTGTCGCCATTTTAAAACACAGCCTATTACACAAACAGACAAGTTTCTTGACATTTAAATACTTATCAACCTTTTCCTGCTTTCCTGGTGCTGGGATGCTCTCGTCATCGCTCTGAGTTTTGTTGCCATCGGTATCAGCAGCTTCGCCAATCTGTAATTGAACAACACACGTAAACACAAGCGTTATAACACCAGCAAGCTTTAAGAAAGGTGTATGGGGGTGTACTTCAGTTATTTACTTCATAGCTCGCCAACTCGAATCTACATGGAATTAACAGAGAGAGAAACTTGCGCAGTTGTTTACATGGCGTCAAAAACGGGAAAGAATAATATGCGCCGGTATGCGTAGAACAGACTTCTGGCGGTGTACACGCTCTGAAAAAGTTGATGACGCATACTTTTACTTTTTAGGCTCTATGTGATTATACACTCACCAGCCACTTTGTTAGGAACACCCATACATCCACCTGCTGTTTGATGCGGTTCTCTAAATCAGCCGATCCCTTGACAGCAGTACAGTGCATCAAATCATGCAGATACAAATCAAGAGCTTCAATTAATGTTCACACATCAGAACGGGAAAAATTGTGATCTCACGGTGAAGTGTGACTTTCTTTCTTTCACAGTGGTATGGGTGTTGGTTTGAGCCAGATGAGTGTTTTTGGTTTGAGGATTTCAGAAACTGCTCATCTCCTGGGGTTTTCACACACAACAGTCTCTAGAGTTTATACAGAATGGTGCGAAAAACAAAAAACAAGCATAGAGTTGACTGAGTGAGCGACAGTTCTGTGGGCAGAAACAAACGCCTTGTTGATAGAGATCAGAGGGAAACGGACAGATTGAGCAGTTCAAGCTGCCAGGAAGTAATTCATTTAATCACTCTTTACAACCGTGGTGAACAGAAAAGCATCTCGGCATACAACAGCAGAACAACACATTGGGTTCCACTCCTGTAAACAGGAATCTTAGGCCATGTACACACATAGCCGGGTATTTTTAAAACCGAACATCCCCCCCCCCCGTTTATAAAAATGTTTTATCCACACCACCTCGTCTTCGAAAAAAATCCCTTCCACACATAACCGAACATCTGCGTTTTCAATCACATTCATAAGCATTCCAAACCTGTAGATGGCATTATTTCCCCAAATCCTACCTCCTAATCACATCAGAATAGCCCTCTGTTGGCGTCACTTCCGCCTAAACATAAAACATGGCGCCAAGCTCGTTCGTCTGGACAGACTCGGAGACAGAATTGCTTCTAAACACAATTTTGGAGTATAAACTTCAAAAGACGCAAGAAAACGTTGATTGGGAATCTTGTTAGTAGTTGGGCTTCTAAAATTAAACATGTAAATAGCACCTGCACAATAATTAACGCTTTCAAGGCACTACTCCGATCCATTACTCTTTGTCCATGCTTAATCTGGCTTCTGCAGTAAACAAAGGTCGCACGTTTGACGTCAGGGCAGATTTGGTGTCATTTTTTTGGCGCAGATTGTGACGTTCTAAAACGCAAACCTCCGGTTATCTCTGTCTACACGAAAAGGCATACACGGAGTTTTCAAAAATCTTCACTTTGCCCGGAGTTTTTTTTAAATATTCGTTTTTGATGTGTTTTCATGTGGATGACAGGCCAAAACGTAGAAAAATATCTTCGATTTAGCAGATACCCGGCTACATGTGGACGGGGTCTCAGGGCCCGTTTACACGAGGACGCTGTCGGGTAAAAACGACTAAATATTTTATCAGAAGTGCCTTTCGTTTACACGAGGATGGCGTTTCCGAGGCTGAAAAACGGATAAAATTGAAAACGCCTTCCAGAGTGGATAAGTTAAAAACGGCCCCCGTTGCATATCCGTCTAAACTACCCAATACGCGAAACTCTGCTCGGATCTGCTCACGTCGGGTACGCGTTTACGTCATACATATGTCATATACTGCACATGCCAGCCCGGGAAGTAAGAAAGTAAGTAAAAAAGTAAGAGCATGTCTGATTACATCGATCTAACGGACCTTCAAGCTGCTCTGTGTTTTAATGCAGTAGACGTGTTTTCCTGCTCACCCGCCCGGCTGGAGCTCCTCAGTTTGGTGTCGCCAAGTTACACACACACGCGCGCGCCGCCTATTCAAGCCGCTCGTGAAACCATAAACCCGAGACTGAAAACAAAACTAGCAGCTGAACGGGTTTATTTTGCTGAGATGGACACTGCCTTTTCTCTTCTTCACCGAAACAAGAGTGAGTGTTACTTAATAAAGGCAGATTAAAAGAGTTTCGGTTTGCTCCTGCTCCTCCCTCGAGCGCTACAGTACCTCAGCCGGACCGGTGTTCTGTAAAGTTATCCTAGCAAGTTCTCATACAGACCGTTTTATTATTCAAAACAAGTCATTACAAATTATTTGACTCGGCCAATACGCACAAAACATAAAAATCGGCAAATGCGTGAAATTCTCACTGATTTTCTATCAGCCCAGCTGATCGGTGGGACAAAACTACTGTTAAATTTTCCTACCCTCCTGGACTTCGCGCATGCGTAGTAGGCTTGGTAGGATAACTTGACAGAACAGCGGCGCAGATGTGCAGATCAGACAAGACAGAAGACGTTGCGCATGCGTGCAGACATAGCGGAGACATTTATGCGTCACCGTATAGACGCAGATTTCCTCCTTGAAAACGGTCGTGTAGACGCGGAAAAAAGTGAGAACGAAAACGGACTTTTGCGTTTTTGTTTTATACCGTCCCCGTGTAAAGTGGGCCTTAGAATCAAGTTCCTATTAATGCGGCCAGTGAGCGTACATACGTTATAACCGCTTCAAACTAACAGAGTACAGATCGACGACTATGTTTACAGTGAGCGTGATGCGAGAGGACAAGCTCAAGAGAGCACCGAGTTCTCCAAAACTCTGAACGGTTGCATTCTCGGACTCCGAGTCCAGCGTTTGCTGTCTGCACCATTTCTATCCTGAATTTTTCATACGTCAGTGAACGTCTCTGGAAAATAGCGAGAAAAGAAACTCGTTTTTACAATCCTACAGTGAAATCTGATGATTATGCCTCATGTTTGAGTGTTGATTTTTTTTTCCTCCTCAAGAATTGCGCTTGCAATAACAGGCTTTATTTATCAAATCTTTTTATTAAGTTGTTTGTAAATGCTTGTGCAAGTCAAAACAAAACTAAACTCTTCCACCACGCTGATAAAAGTTCAGGAAATGCTAATTTTCTTCACACTCGTTTGCACATGTTGATCACTCGTAACATGCAAAGCGTAATCCTGACACAGCTCATTTGCATGTTGTGACGCCCACAAAACTCCACAAAAGACGAACACGCACAGACAGATCGGAGCACAAAATGAAAAAGGAAAAAAGAGAATAAAGTTGTGCTTTCTTCATCAAACACTTGTGAAATTCCTCTCTGCATTTAACCCATCTGAAGCAGTGAACAGACACGTGAGCAATGAGCACATACACATACCCAGAGCAGTGGGCAGCCATGCTAACAGCGCCCGGGGAGGAGTTGGGAGTTAGGCGCCTCGCTCAAGGGCACCTCAGCACAAGGCCGTCCCGTGTTAACCTAACCGCATGTCTTTGGATTGTGGGGGAAACCGGAGCACCCGGAGGAAACCCACGCAGACACGGGAAGAACATGCAAACTCTACACAGAAAGGCCCTCGCTGGCCTCGAACCCAGGACCTTCTTGCTGTGAGGCGACCGTGTTAACCAAATGAATGATCAGGGTAAAGACTGAAAATGCTGGAAACGAGTTTAGGTTTATATTCATCCGCCTTGTTACGCGTAAATGCGCACACACTCAGGAGCACGAATAGGATACAAGCGCTTTTCAGAATTTAGGCTACAGGTTTCATGGATTTACACGAATACCAAATTTCTTGATAAACGAGACTCATTGTCCTGCCGTGACACCAAAACGTGACACGACCGCTCACTTCTGGTGGGAATAACCAAAATACAGAACCAACCAACCAACCAGCTCGTTCATACCAGAAATCACTAAACACACATCAGAAATATTTCAGGATAAACATATTTAAAGGTGCGTTATGTAACACGAGTCTTTTTCAAGATTTGGTCTCGAAAGTTTCGGTGGGT
The DNA here is from genome assembly GCF_027579695.1 of Neoarius graeffei. Taxonomy (NCBI): domain Eukaryota; kingdom Metazoa; phylum Chordata; class Actinopteri; order Siluriformes; family Ariidae; genus Neoarius; species Neoarius graeffei. Next base: position 7,073,868 of record NC_083574.1, read on the forward strand.
TCAATGTTTGCATAAGCCCCAACCATTTTCACAAAGCTCCACCCCCAGGATCTACAGCGGCCAATAAAGCATCTATAAAATGACAAAACCAGAAATCAGTTTTCCAAACAATTCTCTCAGCGATTTAATACACTTTTCCTCAGGCCAAGTTTAATATATCTTTTTACTTTCATGTTCTACATATCTTTGGTTATTTGTACAAGTGAGGAATTAAAAAAACAAAAAATTTAAAAAATAAATAAAAAGATTGCCTATTGCACCTTTAATGTGTCCCAGGATAGAGTTTTCCTTTAAGATTGTCTATTATTATCAAATGTGGTTGGCCAAGGCTCATATTTACTTGGACTGGAATGAACAATTGAATACAAATATCTGAGAAAATCAGAAATCATTTGAAGGCATCATGAAAACATTGCCATGGTGTACAGTTCTGGTCAGAAGTTTACATACACTCATCATGGACATAACTATCATGGCAATATTCAACAGTTCCTTTGAGCTGTTCGTTTTTCTGTCACAGAATGAAGTTTGTAGTACGTGTTAATTTATTTTGAGTTTTCTGAAATCAACACAGAGTCATACATACAGCACACTTAATATTTGGTTAAATGTCCTTTTGTAAGTCTCATCTTGACCAGATGCTTTTGGTTGCCATCGGCAAGCTTCTGACAGAAGTCTGGTTGATATTTCACCGTTCTTCTTCGCAGAATTGATAGAGTCAATTAAATTTGTGTTTCCTGGAACAGACCTGATTTCTAAGCACAATCCATAAGCATATTTTCAATAGAGGGTGAGGTCAGGACTTCGGGAAGGCCATTTCAAAAGCTTAACATTAGCTGGCTTTATCCATTCACAATCTGACTTGATGTGCGTTTGAAGTCATTGTCCTGTTGGAACACCCAATTGTGTCCAAGTTTTTTCTATCTAGCTGACGGTTTGAGGTTCTGCTGAAGAATTCTGAGGTCATCCTTGTTCTTCTTTATTCCATCCAGTTCCACTGGCAGCAAAACAGCCTTAGAGCAGAATGCTACCACCACCATGCTGAATAGTTGGTACAGTTTTGATTAGTTTGTGAATGTTAGTGAATAGTAATGCTGGTGTTCCAGCAGCTTCCAGTCCATGGCAGTCCTATAACTTATTTGTCACATGCACACTTCAAGCACAGTGAAATTCATCCTCTGCATTTAACCCATGTGAAGCAGTGAACACACACACACACTCAGAGCAGTGGGCAGCCACACTACAGCGCCCGGAGAGCAGTCAGGGGTTCGGTACCTTGCTCAAGGGCACCTCAGCCCAAGGCCACCCCACGTCAACCTAACTGCATGTCTTTGGACTGTGGGGGAAACCCATGCAGACACGGGGAGAACATGCAAACTCCACAGAGAAAGAAAGGCCCTCGAACCCGGAACCTTCTTGCTGTGAGGCAACCGTGCTAACCACTACACCACCATGCCGCCCAACCAACTTGGTGGTTCCTGACCATCCAAACCAACTTCCTTTCATCTGAAAAAGACAGTTTGGGTCTTCTTCCAGCAAAGCAGCTTGACAAATTTGTTACGCTTCCAAATATCTTATACTTGTTGAACTGATAATCTTGGAAGCTGTACTTGTTTAGAAATGGCTTCAAGAGACAGATCTCTGATCTGCACTGAGCTCCTTGGACTTTCTCACCGTACAGCACATTGGTCAACGCAACTAGTGATGTCAAGAAATCCTCATCTCATCTCATTATCTCTAGCCACTTTATCCTGTTCTACAGGGTCGCAGGCGAGCTGGATCCTATCCCAGCTGACTACGGGCGAAAGGCGGGGTACACCCTGGACAAGTCGCCAGGTCATCACAGGGCTGACACATAGACACAGACAACCATTCACACTCACATTCACACCTACGCTCAATTTAGAGTCACCAGTTAACCTAACCTGCATGTCTTTGGACTGTGGGGGAAACTGGAGCACCCGGAGGAAACCCACGCGGACACGGGGAGAACATGCAAACTCCACACAGAAAGGCCCTCGCCGGCCACGGGGCTCGAACCCAGGATCTTCTTGCTGTGAGGCGACAGCGCTAACCACTACACCACCGTGCCGCCCTCAAGAAATCCTTTGTATGTCAATTAAAAAAAAAAAAAAAAAAAAAATCACTATCAGGAAGTTAAGAGGTCTTGGCAAATTAAAAGACATTCTGGGACTGAATCAATAATCGAAGTACTTGTGTAAAAATTTGATCCTGTAGATAATTTTGACTCCGTGTTGATTTCAGAAAACCTAAAATAAATTGGACTAAATTCTTGTTTTTTTTTTATTATTTCTATTAAAGTCGTATGATGTACAATTATTCTTCCACAGAAATAAGAACAGGTCAAAGAAAACACTAATGGTGTCCATTAGGAGTGTCTGAACTTCTGACCTCAACTGTATGTTTTAAAAAAGAAAAGAAATTAATTACAAGATTTAAAAACAACAACAACTAGCTAGCAAGTAATGCTAAACGCTGTAACTCTGACCAGTTCATAAATGTTGCTGATATTTTTCTGATTTTTGCTCTTCTTCTTCTTCGCTTTCTCCCTGCTGCTCTTAGCCGGCTGTAAAACCACCACCTCCTCTTCTTCTTCTTCCTCCTCCTCCTCCCTCTCCTCTTCTTCCTCCTCCAATTCTACTCCTTTCCTTTCTCCACCGGTCAGTTTCAGGTCCCGGATGTTTAGGTCCTCCTGTCCCCGCTGTTTCCCTTTCAGTCTCCGCAGCGCTCGGCTCGACATTTTTACACAAACCGGCTCAAACAGCTGCTTCGTGGTGCTAACGCTGTGCTAAACACACTCAACACGGCCATAAACAGGATCTGATTGGACAATCATACGGAAGCACTTTCAGTCTTTAACGGAAGTTGCGTCGTTAAGCAGGTATCACTGGATTTTTTTTTCTCCTACCTGTATTGCGCCTGCTTCAATACGATTGGTCAGTTGTTGACAAACTAACCAATCCTTGTACAGAGGCGGGGTTTGATGTTTATCTGGATGAATGCTCCAGGGGAGACCTGTACTTCAAATTATTGTCCACTAGAGGGCATTGCGGTCTCATCTCATCTCATCTCATCTCATTATCTCTAGCCGCTTTATCCTGTTCTACAGGGTCGCAGGCAAGCTGGAGCCTAGTTAACCTAACCTGCATGTCTTTGGACTGTGGGGGAAACCGGAGCACCCGGAGGAAACCCACGCGGACACGGGGAGAACATGCAAACTCCGCACAGAAAGGCCCTCGCTGGCCACGGGGCTCGAACCCGGACCTTCTTGCTGTGAGGCGACAGCGCTAATCACTACACCACCGTGCCGCCCTGCCTACACTGTATGATCAAAAATATGTGGACAGCTTGCGATTACATTCATATGTGTTTGTTAAACAACCCGTTCCAGATCCCTTTCCTGTAATAAGTCAAAGAAAGAAAGAACAACTTTATTCATCACACACTTGTGAAAATTCCTCTCTGCATTTAACCTATCTGAAGCAGTGAGCACACACACATACCCAGATCAGTGGGCAGCCATGCTAACAGCGCCCGGGGGGCAGTTGAGAGTTAGGTGCCTCGCTCAAGGGCACCTCAGCCCAATGCCGTCCCATATTAACCTAACCTAACCGCATGTCTTTGGACTGTGGGGGAAACCGGAGCAAACCCACGCAGACACGGGGAGAACATGCAAACTCCACACAGAAAGGCCCTCGCCAGCCACTGGGTTCGAACCCAGAACCTTCTTGCTGTGGGGCGACCGTGCTAACCACTACACGACCGTGCCGCTCAAGTCAAGTTTATTTGTATAGCACTTTTAACAATAAACATTGTCGCAAAGCAGCTTTACAGAATTTGAACGACTTAAAATATGAGCTCCCTAATCTATCCCCAATGAGCAAGCCTGTGGCGACGGTGGCAAGGAAAAACTCCCTCAGACGACATGAGGAAGAAACCTCGAGAGGAACCAGACTCAAAAGGGAACCCATCCTCATTTGGGCAACAACAGACAACATGACTATAACATTAACAGTCCTAACATAAAGTCAGCTTCGTTGATGCTATAAACCCCCCACCGACGGAAACCCGAGCGCAAAACCGTTCATGACAACCGCAGTCAGCAAGTCAACTGCAGTCCCCAGCCACAAAAGCACCACTGCCAGAGTCCAGAGCATCCTCCAGGCGCGACCCCCAACTGTCCATATGGGGCCGCCCTCCACAGGAGCGATGCGATGAGACTCCAACCAGACACAGGGCACCAGGATGGATCAGGTAAATAATAACTCCCACTCTTCTAAGAAAACTTTCCACTACACTGTCAGAAATAGGGATACAGTAGGAGTCCATTTCTGTACCCCAAGGTAGAATCTGCATTAATAAGGGCTCATTATTGGACCTCAAGGCCAAAAAGCCAAAAAGGTACTTATATATTCCCAAGCAGTATATAAAGGGTACAAATCAGTACCTTAGAGGGTAGTGATCCAGTGGCAAGCTGTCTCATCTCATCTCATTATCTGTAGCCGCTTTATCCTGTTCTACAGGGTCGCAGGCAAGCTGAAGCCTATCCCAGCTGACTACGGGTGAAAGGCGGGGTACACCCTGGACAAGTCGCCAGGTCATCACAGGGCTGACACATAGACACAGACAACCATTCACACTCACACCTACGCTCAATTTAGAGTCACCAGTTAACCTAACCTGCATGTCTTTGGACTGTGAGGGAAACCAGAGCACCCGGAGGAAACCCACGCGGACACAGGGAGAACATGCAAACTCCATACAGAAAGGCCCTCGCCGGCCACGGGGCTCGAACCCGGACCTTCTTGCTGTGAGGCGACAGCGCTAACCACTACACCACCGTGCTGCCCGTGGCAAGCCGTTGTACTCATAAACATACAATAATGTACTTTATTTTCTGAGAGTGTAAATTCTGAAGTGTGGTCCAGGCCTAGGGGATTTTTGTCAAATCAGCTTCAAGAGGATTAGTCCGGTGAGGAGGTCTGGGGTGCAGTCGGTGTTCCATTTCATCCCAAAGGCGTTCAGTGGGGATGAGTTCAGGCAGGGACACTCAAATTCTTCTACTTTAATTTTAACACACAACTGAGCTCTCTTTGTGCACAAATGCAATGTCATACTGGAACAGGTTTGGGCGTCTTAGTTACAGTAAAGAGAAACTGTAACACTACAACATACAAAGACATCTCATCTCATCTCATTATCTCTAGCCTCTTTATCCTGTTCTACAGGGTCGCAGGCGAGCTGGAGCCTATCCCAGCTGACTACGGGCGGAAGGCGGGGTACACCCTGGACAAGTCGCCAGGTCATCACAGGGCTGACACATAGACACAGACAACCATTCACACTCACATTCACACCTACAGTCAATTTAGAGTCACCAGTTAACCTAACCTGCATGTCTTTGGACTGTGGGGGAAACCGGAGCACCCGGAGGAAACCCACATGGACACGGGGAGAACATGCAAACTCCCCACAGAAAGGCCCTCGCCGGCCACGGGGCTCGAACCCGGACCTTCTTGCTGTGAGGCGACAGCGCTAACAACTACACCACCGTGCCGCCACATACAAAGACATTCTAGAGTGAATTGTTTGCTGCTAGTATTTTTTTTTTTTTTAATCTCATTTTTCAGGGCCTGGTGGAACCATCAAGAAAGACAAAAAGTGGCCCAACGTGGCAGCTTTTTGGGGAAGAACCACATATGGGTGTGATGATCAGGTTTGTACAGACTTTTGGCCATGGATTGTATCTGTGCATGAAATGAAACGAGTTACCTTGAAATAAATCGTCCTTTGTTACACCAAGACCAACAACAGGAAGTTAAAAACATTATTAAGATATCTCTAATAAACAGCTGTCAAATTCAGATTAGGTGTTAACTATGTGACTAAAGTACGGTATGTGGGTTTTTATATTTCATGTGACTATTGCAAACTGGTCTTAAAATTATTATTGCTAACTTTGACAAATCCTTTACTCCACATTTATTCATCGTTTGCATTAGCAAACCAAGGAAAATGCTCAACTTTTTTTCTTTTTGTATATCAGTTTTTTCATCCTTGATTCAGCTAGAATTAAAATGAATAGACCCTATCTCTATAAAATGAAAACTATTACTATAATATCTATGACTGGAGCCATTTTCCATGAAAAAACAAACAAACCATTTCAAACTCTTTAGTATTGTTGTTCTTTAATTCGGACCAGCTCTTCAGATAAGAAAGTCTGTGTCCTGCAATATGTTCTATCCCTTAGCAAAAAGTAGTATACTTAAAGTTCATTTTATTAAGTATGCTTCAGTATAAGTATAGCAAGTATACTACAGACCATGTACTTTTAGTGTACTAGAAAGTATACAAATTTAATACTTTTTCGGACTAAATTGGAACATTTCAAGTTTATAAAAGTATACTTTAAAGTTCATTTTAAGTTTGCAAAAGTACACTCTAAAGTATACAACAAGTACACTCATCTATATACTAGGTATATCCCTCTTGCATGCTTAAAGTATACAAGTACACTTATTGATATACTTCTTTTTGGGGGCTTTTTTCACCTTTAATGGATAGGACAGTGTAGAGACAGGAAATGAGCAGGAGAGGGATCAGGAAATTACCTTGGGTTGGAATCAAACCCAGGTCCCCAGATTTATGGTATGGAGCTTTAGTTGACTGAGCCACAACACCCCTTAGTTACATACTTCAAGTCCCTATTTTTAGTTTATTATTGTATACTTTAAGTATACTGTTATAAACTTTGGTTATTTCACTAGTTTACTTGTTATACTTTAAGTTTGCTTGGCATATTACTTGTAGCTTACTGTTTATATACTGGAAATATACTCCTTAATGTATTCTTAAAGTTTACTCATACTGTATGTACACAAGAGTGTGATGCATTTACAAAATCACAAGACAGAATGTTGAAAACAAGTTTGATATATTTTCAAACATTTCAAAAATAAAGACCTATGAAATCAAGTCCTTCCTTACTGGAGAAATTGATCAATAAAGTCAAGTCAAAAGTTTTTCTGTTTTTGTGTATGATTTTAAGGTACATAAAGATAATGCAATTGAGCACACATACTATATACTGTAAAGTTTTAAACTCCAGCATTATATTATATTAATATATAAATTAAATGTTAAGCATGAGTCAATGACTTGACCTTATTATGCACTTGGAGCAAGATATACTAAGTATTAGTACTTTGTGGCAGAAAAACGTGAAAAGTATACTAAAGTATACGTTTTAGTATTAAAGTATAAGTCTTAGTATTAATGTACTTAGTCTTAGACTTTTATTTATACTTTTCAGTATAAGCCAAGTATACTTCACTATACTATTCTTAAGTATACAAAATATAGTTTATAAAAAGTCAACTTCAAGTATACTTCTGCAGTTTTAGTAAAAAAATAAGTATACTCATAGTACACTTGAATAAACTTCTTTTTGCTAAGGGATCTTTATTAGGATGTACAGCTATAGGGAAAAAAAAATGAAGAGACCACTTTTAGTGGCCATTTTATCCTTTATTGTCCTTTATCTTTATGATTAGTTCAAGTATTCCAGTAATGTTGAGCTGTGTGCTATTTAGATATGCTGTCAAGTAATCTGTCATCAAGATGTTTGCGAACGTGATAAAGATTTGCAAGGAAATCGTGAAATGTTTCGAGGAAGTGTTTGCATATATGTGTGTGTGTTCTTCCTTCTGGTACAGAAGTAAAAGATATGGATTAATTCATGGCATTCAACACAGTTAACCTTCTCTGTACTCATAGACACAAAACATTCCTGGCATAAAGGTCATTCTCTTAACAACAAAAGCCAAAGCACTGAAGGAAGTTTTCTTTTTCTCATCAAGGAAGTCATAGTTGTAAAAGCAAAGCTTTGCTGGTGTTATTTGCCTAACACAAAAGGCCAGAGAAATACACAGTTTCCTCTTTGCTAAATATGTGATGTGAAACACATTTCGCCACTATGGTTCATCAGTCCATCAGTCTCAGCATATGTGCTGCTGTTAAAAAAAAAAGGGAACGAAAAGATTTCCCCATATTTTGCAATTTGGGTGAAATAGAGAGCAACGAAAAAGGAGAACATTAACTAACTTAAACCCTGCTGTGTGTGAATCTCTGAGGAAAATAGGAGATGCTTACCATCCAGGCTTAATAATTAACATCTTACATGTCACCTTGATCATGACAGAATAAAGCACGATGAATAAAACTCTGATTTTACTCAAACAGGTCATGTGTTTAATCTCAGAACATCCAAAGGCCTTCCAGTAAAGTGTCGAAACTCGGCAGCCATCTTGGTAATACTTAGTTCTTTTCGGGTCATAAAAAACACACACACAACCCTAACCTCCTGCTGTATTTACTTGAATAAAACTTCCCCACGTTGCGCCTACTTCCTCAATCTACCCACCGCCAGACGTTTTCTGCTAACGTCCTACAGGACACACTGTATGTAATACAGGCGCCATGTTGAGCATCACACCCTGCCCCATTCACATTTTTACAGAATATTCAGCCAAATAAAAACATCTGGGATAACATTACAAGCATGACATATAGTAGGCTATTTATTATCACTGAATACAGAGCTGTAACACAGTCCAAATAAAAAACAGATTTGTCGGTTAAGGTGCATCAGTAGCCCCCTAAAAATGAAAAGTTCCTTCGATCATGTTCCTTTTGGTAAGGAAACACACTGGGTGAAATATTTTGACAAAATTCTAAAGTTTAATGGTGGCACCAGGAGCTCAAAGTTATGGAAAAAGCTGCTATTTTATGACAAAATTTCGATCACTTTTCATGAAACATTATGGCATCTTATAGAGTATACCAAATATCTTAGATACACATTTTTAGTGCATATTCTAAATATATTATCAAGCACAGTTTGAGTTTTAGCGGGTCATTGAATCATTGTTCAACTACTTTTAAACAATACAAATGTATTATGAATCACATTAACGCTTCTCAGTCCCTTGCAAAAGGTTCTTAACATGATCTCTGGGTCACAAGAAATCAATAAACGGAGTCCAACATTGTGATTCAAACCTTACGCGGGAACATAAAATAAGCGTTTTTTTGGCAAAAAAAAAAATGAACCTCATGGTGCCACCATTAGACTTTTGAATATGGTCCAAAAATTTTACAGGATGTCTTTATTGGTGAAAAAGAACACCCAGACAAAAACGCATCAGATTTTATGAAAGTGAGGGCAACTGATGCACCCTATTGTCGGTACAGATATACTGTATCAGTCTATCGGATGTTTCATTAACATTTGTTCTTTTTGAAACAGTGTAGATATTAAAATATACATATATATATGTAAAAAAAAATTATAAAATTGTGATAATATAAATACACTGACAGATTGATGACATATGAAGCACATAGATTATTAATCACCAGTGAGTTTTGCTTTCATTTCCTTGAAGACAAAAATCCCAAGTTCAGCCCTTTTTGTGATTTTATACACACACACACACACACACGTGTTCATACACACCTTCTGAACGAATGCGGGTGTTAACTAATTGTGGTGGTTTTGGACAGAAAAATCATCCAGTATGACGTGTACACACTAGGATTTTTTGGTCAACAGTAATACTTATCTGTACAATGTACAGTTGAGTGCACCTCCCTGGTTTCGAGTATCTTAATATCAAAGCAAACGAGTCTAACGAGCTCTCTTAGCAATCTCAAAAAACGTTTGCACCCCTTTTCACAAACCTCAGTGAATTTATTTAATTTTTATATTAAAAGTTCAAACAGGTTCAAAGTCCGGAGCACTTTGCCATGACTAAGATCTGACCAAAGAGTTGAAGATAAAATCCTCCAAGACAAGTGGAATGAACGTTAGGATTCAGAAATATTATTTCATTCCTTTCATTGTTGTGTTATTTAATAATTATGACTGTAATTAAAACCAGTCATATCTTGAATTAATTTGAGGGTTGGTACTGTATCATGAATGTGATGTAAGGGTGCACAAACTTTTGCACTCAACTGTACAAAGCTGTATAAATCTTCTCCATAGTGTGACAGAAGCAGAATAATCAGTGTGTGACCAGACCATCTTCTTGCAAACTACCTCACAAAAACACTGATAAAATAAGCAGTAACATGACATTAAGACTGCAAACAGGACCGAACACATCTCTTTAAAAGTCGTTCATGTGAACGGAGTGATTCTGCAGTAAAGTGTGTATGCACTTCTGTCTCGTTGGTGCAGCAGGTACTCCGTCCTTTCTCTCTCCCTCCCCCTCGGTGTGCCAGCTGAATTAGAATCCTTACGATTTGGCTGTTCATTGTTCGTCGGCAGTCACAGGCATGGGGTTGGTATATGATGCAGCCTCGAGGTCATCCGTTCTCTTCCTGCGAATCTCAGGAGGAGGGCGTGGTGGGGGGTTCTGAGGGGGCTGCCTGATGCTTGGAGCAACACGTTTCATGGGTTCTTCCTTTGGCAAAATGGGTTCCCAGTGCTCGCCGTGAATGGCTGCCTATGGAGCAACAGTGAAGAGTTATTTAAAGCAGCATCCAGTCATGCATTAGCAAGAAACAAGTATAAAGATGACTTAATATCTCAGTATCACTCCTGAGGGTTATGATGTATGTTACTGAGGGCTCACTGGGTAGGGATTTGTACAACTAATCAGAAGATTGTGAGATCTTATTTTTTACAAGATTTGAAAAAGCTTGCAAAATTTTTAACCCTAATCTGCTTAGCACAAGTGGCTTGTAAGTCGCTTTGGACAAGATTTAAGATTTTTTTTGGTTGTAAGTCACTTTGGCTAAGATTTGGACAAGATTTGTCACTTGTAAGTCGCTTTGGACAAGATTTGTAAGATTTTTCGGTTGCAAGTTGCTTTGGATAAGATTTGAAGAATTTTGCAAGCATTTTAACCCTAATCTGCTTAGCACAAGTCGCTTGTAAGTCACTTTGGACAATATTTGGACAAGATTTGTCACTCGTAAGTTGCTTTGGATAAGATTTGGACAAGATTTGTAAGATTGGTCAATTATGAGTCGCTTTGGATAAGATTTGTCGCTCGTAAGTTGCTTTGGATAAGATGTGGACAAGATTTGTCAATCGTGAGTCGCTTTGGACAAGATTTGTCGCTCGTAAGTCGCTTTGGATAAGATTTGGACAAGGTTTGTAAGATTTGTCGCTCGTAAGTCGCTTTGGACAAGATTTGTAAGATTTTTCGGTTGCAAGTTTCTTTGGATAAGATTTGAAGAATTTTGCAAGCATTTTAACCCTAATCTGCTTAGCACAAGTCGCTTGTAAGTCACTTTGGACAAGATTTGTAAGATTTGTCACTCGTAAGTTGCTTTGGATAAGATTTGGACAAGATTTGTAAGATTGGTCAATTATGAGTCGCTTTGGATAAGACTTCTAAGATTTGTCGCTTGTACGTCGATTTAGACAAGATTTGTCGCCCCCAAGTTGCTTGGGATAAGATTTGGACAAGGTTTGTCAATCGTGAGTCGCTTTGGACAAGATTTGCAGCTTATACGTCGCTTTGGACAAGATTTGTAAGATTTGTCACTCGTAAGTTGCTTTGGATAAGATTTGAACAAGGTTTGTAAGATTTGTCGCTCATAAGTCGCTTTGGACAAGATTTGTAAGCGCTTGTAAGTTGCTTTGGACAAAATTTCAATTCTTGCAAGATTTTTAACCCTAATCTGTTTAGCACAAGTTGCTTGTAAGTTGGTTTGGACAAGAATGTCTGCCAAATACATTATGGATTTTAAATTCATAACAGTATCCATTTCTTCTGCTTATTTGTTGGGGATCATTATTGGTGCATTGCAGTGCAAGAGATACCACAACGTGTGTAATTTATAAGAAGCCTTTATTTTGTACACTAGAACACAATGAAATTCTTCCTCTGCATTTAACCCATGAAGCAGTGAACACAAGTGAGCAATGAGCGCGCGCACACACACACACACACCAGTGTGCAGCTATACTACAGCGCCTGGGGAGCAGCTGGGGGTTCGGTGCCTTGCTCAAGGGCACTTCAGCCACGATACAGAGGGAGGGGAAAGTGCTGTTCATTCACTCAGCTCCCCTCACGTTTTTCCTGCCGGTCCTGGGAAGCGAACTAGCAACCCTTTGGGCCCAAGGCTGCTTCTCTAACCTTTAGACGAAACTTAATTTAGGATTTGCTTGACCTTACCCAAACTAATGATATTTCTTTAAAAGGGGTAACAATAGTACCAACCTCAAACTGTCCCGACACACCCAGGACGTCTCCGGAATCATCTCCGTATTTAACTCCCTCTGTCCACAATGATTGAGCTCAACTGCTTTCTCTATGTCTCACTCGTTCTGTCATACTGTACAATAGCTGCCACAGGTTAAGAGGTTGTGGCCTCAGTATATTAATTTGTGCTCACACTTTATTAAAGAACAATCACCATTTCACCTTAACACTTCTGTTACCTGTTAAAGCATGTTTAACAGTTGTCTTTATTGTCAATCTCAAAGGTTTGTATCGCCATTTAATTTTGAATTAGTCACTGTCTAGTGACATAAAATACACTAGGGTTAAAGAATAACCAGTCCCTGTGGTGCTGGATGCTGGTTTCTTTTTTATTCACTGTGAAATGAAAGTTGAACTGGAAGTGCGGATTTTTTTTTTCCCCTTTTCATAAACCAGAGAAGCATGTGGTGTCTACAGTAGGATAGGAGGGTTACCATGTGATAATTTGAGGGAATTTAAAAAAAAAAAAAAGTTTCACCAGATCAGAGTAGAAATAAACTATTAAAGACACACAAGCTGTTCATGAGAATGAAAGGAAAATATCTACAGTGTTATGAAATACAGTATGCCTGACATGTTTATAGTTTAAAATATTACAGTGAACTAAAGTGCAGCCTGGTCTACGTTTCATATAAATGAGATGTACAATATATACGGATATAAATAGATTTAATTGTTTGTGTTTTTGTCTTGTTTAAGTGAGGTTGTGGTGAAGGGGAAAAAAAAAAAAAAACCTGTGGCATTTCCTATGACGAAATAGTGAACGTGATGGAACAGGAATTTTCACAAAGTTATCCAATACTCCCACACGGTCCAGTTCATAAAACTGGGCGAGGATCTAAAGTTACTTCCTTGTCACTGGATTTAATTAATCTCATCTCAATTTCTCTAGCCGCTTTATCCTGTTCTACAGGGTCGCAGGCAAGCTGGAGCCTATCCCAGCTGACTACGGGCCAAAGGCGGGGTGCACCCTGGACAAGTCGCCAGGTCATTACAGGGCTGACACATAGACACAGACAACCATTCACACCTACGGTCAATTTAGAGTCACCAGTTAACCTAACCTGCATGTCTTTGGACTGTGAGGGAAACCGGAGCACCCGGAGGAAACCCACGCGGACACGGGGAGAACATGCAAACTCCACACAGAAAGGCCCTCGCCGGCCACGGGGCTCGAACCCAGGACCTTCTTGCTGTGAGGCGACAGCGCTAACCACTACACCACCATGCCGCCCCGGATTTAATTAATATTTAAGCTAATCTTCTACTACTTATTATTCGGGGAAGTCATGGCCTAATGGTAAGAGAAGCAGCGTTGGGACCAAAAGGTTGCTAGTTCAATTCCCTAAACCAGCAGGAATGGCTGAAGTGCTCTTGAGCAAGGTACCCAACCCCTAACTGCTCCCCAGGTTGCTCTGGGTATGTTGTATGGCACTCTGGATAAGAGTGTTTGCTAAATGCCTGCAATGTAATTATTATTACGACAGTACTGGGTATCTCCAAGATCCCTGGTACTATACTGAACTTGGGCTACTGTTTGTACTTTATCTACATCTTTGTTTTCCCTGTGATCACATGGGCTTCGTCCAGGTTTTCTAGCTTCCCGCTACCTCCCAAAAACATGCCAGTAAGCAGACTGGTTACACTAAAGTGCCCCAAGTGAGAATGTGTGTGCATGGTGCTCTGTGATGGATTAACGCCCTGTCCTGGGGGTATAATTTTAACTTATACCAGGGCGTGATGTGAATAGGTCTGGGGCTGTGTTCAGCAGTATAACATGAACTGTTTAGAAGACAGACAGACAAAAAAAAAAAAAAAAAAAAAAACTTATAAGAAGAACTGCTGAAGTAATTTCCTGTGGCCGTGTTGCTGTTGAAGGTACTAAAAGAACGTGAAAAAAAAATGGACGTGTGGAGAGTAATAAATATAAATGCATTTTAATCTGTATTTATATCAGTGCTAAAATCGTTAGAACACACGAGACAAACGACATGACTGTGGCACAAGCTTGGTGCAAACTTTCTACAGGAAATACAGTACATTATTGTACCTTTAGGTGTACAATGGCTTGTGACTGGATCAGTACCCTCCAAGGTACTTATTTGTACCCTTTATATACTGCTTGGGAACATGTATGTACCTTTTTGGCCCTGAAAAGGTACACAGTTACCTTGAGGTCCAATAATGAGCCCTAGGGGGTACATTAGTGTAGACTGTACCTTGGAGGACAGAAATGGACTCCTACTGTACCCCTATTTCTGACAGTGTAGACATGAGCAAAAAGACGAAAAGCAGTTACAGGACAGAAATGATGACACTGACACAGCAAATGTTTCAACAACTATTCAGCCAGAGATGGACAGCAACGAAGCACATTCGCTTGAGTACTGTCCTTCAGTACACCGAGTATCTGTACTTTACTTGAGTATTAATTTTTTGGCAACTTATGACTAACTTCACTACATTTGAAAGACAAAATATCGTACTTTTCACTCCACGACATTTCTATCAAGGTCCTCGTTACTATGAAGCAGCTTTTTTTTCCTTTTCTAAATCGTGACGATTTTTTCACAGGTGACGCTGAGACAGCCGATCAGTAATCACTAGGGTCACGTCATGTCCATAGACTGTATAAAATCAAGTTCAATGATCTCTCCGCAGCATTATTTAACACGATCAGTTGATGGCAGAATGGAAGGAGGCGGTTCTTCTGGGGAACGTACGCACCCACCCATGGCTTTACGTAGAACCCATGTTTCAGTTTTCTGAAAGGGTTAAAGATTCATTTTGGTTTAAACGTTTGCTTTGTTTGCCTAAACCGGACCATATCACAGCCTACAAAAACTCGCCGTCCGACCTGCGAAAGCATATTGAGGTATATAAACGTTTTATTCCAAGAGAAAGCTTGCAATGAAGTTGTCTGTGCTTTTAGAGCTAGCGATAACGTTTCAATAGCTATGCAGTCTGGTTAGTCAAATGACTTTCTCTGGATTTGCCCGCCAAGTTGCCGTAGCCTTGTCCACAGCTAACGTTAACACATAGCTAGTTAACTTGGACACTGTTAGTTAGCATGTAAACACAGAGTTACACTAACATGAATAACGTTAACTTACCTGAAGTGCTTTCAGAAATAATGTTTTCGCATAATCTTGCCAAATACACAGAATGTAGAAATCTCTTTTCTAGTAACGTTAGCTACCCAATATGTCAAGCTTGAAAAGATTTTGCTAGGATGTCAGGTGGAGCTTCAGTGACTAGCTAGCTTAACGTTAAACCACCATGATTCCACAAGCAGATTCATATGTGCATCAATACATACAATTGTGTGCACACACACACGAGACCTGTGAGATGGACAGTATTGTACTAGTTAGTCACAACAACTTTGTTGAAATTTTTTATTTTGATGTCAGATTATGGTCTTGCTTTTTTTTTTTTGTCTTGCTTAAAGCAGTGTTGCTGTTGGGCAGTTATTAAGCTCGAGGTGCGGACTTTGGTTTTAATCAGGTTGGATTGTCGTTTTTATTTTCTGAGCAATCTGTATTTATAGCTATTGCTATACATATACAGAGCTGGGTCAGAACACGGCCATGCTGCTTTGTGGGGGTGGGGAGGAGCGTTAGAAAAAAATTTTTTTTTAATGAAAATGACAGTGGTTTTTTTCAGTTCAGTTGTGTTTCATTTTGTTACATTCAACCAGGCGTTGATTCTACAGGTTCTACAAGCAAGTCAGTAAATCCAGTCGGTTGCTTCGGAGGAATTAGGTTTTGTAAGCGTTGTGGCAATACAACAATGCGTTGACGGAAAATGTACTTTTAATACTTAAGTATTTTTAAAAGCAAGTAAAAATTTGACTGGACAACTTTTGTATCAGAGTAACATTTGACCAGCGGGACCTGTACTTTGACTTAAGTAATGAAGTTTGGGTATTTTGTCCACCTCTGTACAAGCAACAAGATTAAGGAGAAGTTTCAAAACAAAAGGCAGCTGAAGCTGAAGGGTTTACTTACTGAGAAGTAGATAAGACTGGCTATCCCAAGACAGACACAGCCTAAAACTGTCGCAAGCATGAAACCTCCAGGAACACTGAGCCTAAAGAGGAAAACAGTTATGTGACATTGAAAGAACAGAAATATGAATGGCATTTTGACGAATGGTGTGAATGGCATTTTGAGGAAGTATCAAGAAAACAAACACACCTCTGTCTGTCACACAATGTGCTTTTTTGATAAGACAAAAAAAAAAAAAAATGCAGTCGGTACAGGATTCTACTTACGCCGCATGAAGTACTGCTCGAACGTAGTAATTTCTAGTCAGAGGGCCAAATGCCTTGACACACACAGTGAAGCAATACTGACCACTGGGGAAAAAAAAAAAAGTTTTACAACAACGAAACAACTTCAACTTCCTCATGACACACATCTATAAATACACTTTTATTACAGACACTAGAAATACAGTACAAGACAAGTGTTTTACTGGGAAATACACCACTCGTATTTTTCATAGGAATAGGATATAGAGTAACAAATTTTTCAAAATCTTCACTCCTGAGAAAATCGATGAATTGTTTTGATAAATTTGGGGACTGTGTGAATGGATCAATAAAATAAAATAAATCACACGTCAGCTTGAAGATGGGGCGGCACGGTGGTGTAGTGGTTAGCGCTGTCGCCTCACAGCAAGAAGGTCCGGGTTCGAGCCCCGTGGCCGGCGAGGGCCTTTCTGTGTGGAGTTTGCATGTTCTCCCCGTGTCCGCGTGGGTTTCCTCCGGGTGCTCCGGTTTCCCCCACAGTCCAAAGACATGCAGGTTAGGTTAACTGGTGACTCTAAATTGACCGTAGGTGTGAATGTGAGTGTGAATGGTTGTCTGTGTCTATGTGTCAGCCCTGTGATGACCTGGCGACTTGTCCAGGGTGTACCCTGCCTTTCGCCCGTAGTCAGCTGGGATAGGCTCCAGCTCGCCTGCGACCCTGTAGAACAGGATAAAGCGGCTAGAGATAATGAGATGAGCTTGAAGATGTGAAGTTTATCTTCTCGTGTTAAAAAACTTGCATTTTTCATACAAAATACATCGCGGATCCGAGGGACAATTTAAATAATATTAGCTGGCTGTTCTTCATGGTATATCAGATATATTCCATTCAGCGAGCATGATACTGAACAAGTCGAAGACAAGTAGCTGAATGGAATATATCTGATATACCACGAAAAAAAGCCAATTATCATTATACATACACATTCCTTTCGGGTGTTCAACACGTCTTTCTCTTTCAAAATTCTCTCAAAATCTTCCGTATTTAGCAAAGCGAAGCAAACCTGGCGGCCATGTTCGTTTACAAATTGTCACAATCACTCGCTTGAATGGAAGTTTTACATCTTCGATGTGTGCCACGATGTTATCTTGACAACCATGCAATATCGTAAACCATATTCAACGCTCATTCTCCATTGGGTAGAGTGACGTAATGCACAATATGCTAACAATATTGCATGCTATCAAACCAAATGAATGAAACCCACTAGAAAGGAATAGAACATGCACTTTTATTCCGTCAAAAAGGTGTCCTGTATGTATAATAATTCTTGATATGGTATTTCCCTCCGATGATGTCACTCCCAGTGTTTTCCTGTTGACTAGACGTGTATTGTCAAAATGGTGAACCAGTTCAAAATTAAAATTCTTTTGATTAACTTGCGTGTTTTTTTTATCCATATAATATAAAGAAAATTACACGGTGGGGCGAAGATATGAAGTTTCTTCTTGTGTTGAAAAATATATCACTCGTTCGCTTCACTCATTCGTATTATATACATTCGCCACTTGAATATAAACTTCATATAATATCCTCCATTTATATACCATTTTTACAACAGAAGAAACACATACACAAAAATGATACAACTAAAGAGTGGAAGGAAGAAAGGTAACTAAAAAAGAGGGAGGGGGGGGAAAAAACCTAAAAAAAAAAAAAACTACCCAGTATGATGACCTGGAAATTTCTTAAAAGGGAAACAGACTTTATATCACATGATGATTTTAGAGTGTTTCATCATTAATGTTATTTTTTGTTACTTGTGAAATCCTGGAACGTCTGTAAATGCAAACTCAAATACATAAAATACTGGTTTCATTATTTAAATGCATGCTTTATGTGCACACTTTTTGCACTCAACCGTATTTCCTGAAAGGAGCAACAGAGAGCTCAGAGCACATCAAGCAGAAACACTTACGTTCTCGCAACACTGGTTCCTTTGGCTCTCCTGCTGCGTGGGTACTCCAGCACACACACGAACACACCTGCAGCTCTGTACCTCAATTAAGGGCACTAAACAATACATTCATCATAACATTCAACAATAAAAGTGAATGACTTGGAAATAACCGTGAAACTAAACAGAAGGTGTGGCGTTCAAAGAGGAATGTCAGCCTATACATGGATGCACTGACTGACAAACCCTGGAGTGTTTCACCACACACAGTGCAACACCACTGGACTTAATTCATTTTAAATATTAAAATGAATTATTAAAAGCATTTAGAGTCCTTTGAAAAATAGAAGTATAATGCTGGAAGTAACAGATGCTTTTTATACAGATTGAGTCACTAGAGTCGCATCCAAAAATATTATGTAGATGACATTTTAAACCCATTAACTCTGTCCATGTTAACATATTTAAATGACTAATAAACAATATTCATTTGTACACAGCCCTAAAATCCAGAAAGGTGATTTTTTTTTAAAAAAGTGCAAATTAAATCCCGAAGTGATTCATACAGTATCAGTGGTTTGTAGTACACACACACACACACCATACCAGTCAAAAAAAAAAAAAAAGTTTGTACACCCCATACTCTACTCATTCATAGGTTTTTTTCTGTATTTTGATCATTTTGTCTGCTGAATAAGAATAAGACATTATGTGATAAACAAGGTGGTTTTTTTTTTAATATTTTAGATTCTTCAAAGTAGACACCATACCAGTCGAAAGTATGTACATCCCATACTCTACTCATTCATAGGTTTTTTCTGTGGCGGTAATGCACCAAATACGCTAGTTTGCCAACCGCCATAAAACCAGAAGAAGAAGAAGAAGGTTTTTTCTGTATTTTGATCATTTTGTCTGCTGAATAAGACATTATGTGATAAACAAAGTGGGTTTTTTTTTAAATATTTTAGATTCTTCAAAGTAGCCACCATACCAGTCGAAAGTTTGTACACCCCATACTCTACTCATTCATAGGTTTTTTCTATATTTTGATCATTTTGTCAGCTGAATAAGACATTATATGATAAAACAAAAAAAGTGGTTTAAACACACACTAATATATGAGTGATTCCACGCTTATGGGTACTGAAATGGGGACATGAACTTATTTTTAAAAATCCACCTAAAACCATTTCTTTTTTTACCATCAGGTCACAAAACATGTAATCTTTAATGAATGATATGTTAAAAGATAACTTTAATTTTCTGAGATGTAATAAAAACATATTTATATGCCAAAGTCAGAACGTAACAGAAGTGTTGTGGACATATATATTCTCAATTTTAACAATGTAGAATTACTTTTTGAAACATAGGAAGGTGATGTTTTAGCAAATATAATTAATAAACATGTGTAGTAGAATAAACATACACATTCTTTCAATAAGATTAACATGGTATATAGCTAGATTGTAATTAATTTGTAACAGACGCGAGATGGACAATCGTAACAGAAGTAATGTAACAGACATCATTTTGGAACTCATAGGCTTGACTTTGGCATATAAACATGTTTTTATTACATCTCAGAAAATTAAAGTTATCTTTTAACAGATCATTCATTAAAGATTCCATGTTTTGTGACCTGATGGTAAAAAAAGAAATGGTTTTAGGTGAATAAGTTCATGTCCCCATTTCAGTACCCATAAGCGTGGAATCACTCATATAGTTTTTTTTTCTAAACAGTATTTTATTTTATATTTTAGATTCTTCAAAGTACCCCCACTCCATTTTCTCCCCTTTCTTGGAAGGAAAGACTTGTTAATAATGACTTGTTGCCAAAGTGGATAAACACGATTATGATTTTTTTTTTAAAATAATAATTCTGTGAGTCGACAATAATAATAATAATAATGAGTCGTTTGAAAGAACTGATTCGTCCACAGTTCTTCATAAACAAATCCCTGAACAACAGCATGTAAGTGGTTGTGTATTTATGTGCACACAGATGATTTCTTCAAAACCAACTGATTGATTGATTGATTAAAGCATGAAATGAAAGGATACATCCCATAAGCAGCGAACTCCCAGTCTCTGAACTGACCTGCCACTCCTACGATGCCACCAGTGAGATAAACTGAAACAGGGAAGTTGAGAAAAAAAAAAACTTTTATTCCTTCCAGTAGGCCACTTCATCATCAATTCATCACATTACAGATGTTTAGTGTTAAGCAGAAAGACTGTTTTTCCGTGTTATTGTTACTGTTGTGTAGCTGGAGATGTTTCAATAACTCGGTATCAAACACATCCACAGGCTCCAGGAGACATTTATCTGAGTTTATGTTTACAGCAAATAAATCACAAACCCTGAGCAATCCCTGATTTCCTGAAACTGTAAACATGCTGTAAAGAAGCTCGGGCTCCACTTTACAGACACTACATGATCACCATGATGATGATGATGATGATATATTAAAAAAAAAAAAAAAAGTTTTGCGTGAAAGTTGAGTTTACTCACTGAGTCCAGCCGCTAGAGCTTGTTCATTAGCCCACATTGCCCACTCGATCTTGCCCATTGTCACTGAGGTGGTTTACAGAGCACCGATCTGCTGCTTCTTCTCACTTTCTACACCTTCACTGAGCCGAGGAAACACGCGCCTGGACACTTATTACAGAGAACAAAGGTGGGCGTGGCCAGAGCACCCAAGCTCCGCCTCGTGATTTCGTCACGTCCTTGTTTTCTTGCTTGAAGCGAGTGATTTCAGTCTGGATTTCACGCGCTGATTTTTATCTCTGACTGAGAGTTAATACCAGTTCAGATACAGCCCATTACACAATTATTGGCACCCTGAGTCATATTTAGAGTTTAAACATATGGGGACGCTTCAGCTTTATTAAAACTAGACTTCTTTTTCAAACACAACGTTTTCTCAAGTAGTGTGATCCTATCTATCTATCTATCTATCTATCTATCTATCTATCTATCTATCTATCTATCTATCTATCTACCGTAAAATACCAAATAATAGCCGAGTTCCAATTAACCGCCGAGTTCCCTTTAACGGCCGGGTGTACGCGTGTGTTGTGACAAATAAAGGCCGGTTCCGAATACTCGCCGGGGTCTAAAAAAAAAAAAAAGCGTCCGAACGTTCTATCTAGAATCTTGAGGCCCAGCACTTTTCTGGTTTTCTGGTGTTTAAACGATTTTGCATTGCATAGTTTTCTACCGAAACAATATGAATGAATGAATGAATGAATGAATGAATGAATGAAATTATTTCTATAATACTGTTTACAACATTTTGTTACGTGATAATAAACATGCCATTTCAATGTTATAATCTTGGTCTACCGTAATATTTCTTGAGGAATGCAACTCCGTAACTTTTGACAGATGTCTTAGCCACCCCTTTGGGTATACCCAACGAAAGCCAGCGTGTGTGGTGACATTGAGGACTGCGGGTTTCCAAGGTTGGACTGCTGCTTCTGTTAAACGACCTAAATTGCCGAATGCATGCGTCAAAGCACACACTGAGTTTTATTAAAGACCTTATACCATTTCACTTGCCCTTACCCATTCGGATCTGGAAGACGCTTTACAAAAAAGGTGAGAGCGTTCTAACATGCATTTCAGTCTGCTCGCGGCCAATCTAATCCAAGGGGCCTTTTCAACAAGTAATCTGTCGTGCAAGTTGGGCAGAAGCGCGCGTCAGGCAGGCAACATGTAGGCCTACAAGTCAGTAACCTATTCAACTAACTTTCATCCGAACTTTAAGTTTTCTACGGGGTCGAGCCACCGTACCAACTCACTCGGGGAATAGGCTCATATCCGCCAAATAGGGAGACGTCTTGGAGAGAAACGTGAGAATGCAAGATGACAGTATGTAGCCACTGCAGGTCACTT
Organism: Neoarius graeffei; assembly: GCF_027579695.1. Lineage (NCBI taxonomy): Eukaryota > Metazoa > Chordata > Actinopteri > Siluriformes > Ariidae > Neoarius > Neoarius graeffei. The sequence goes on from NC_083574.1 coordinate 7,096,287, forward strand.
ATTTTTCAGCATAAGAAAAAACCCTTTGGTTTGACACTTCGCACCCTAATTATGTTGCTTCAACGTCGCGCCCTCCATGCAATTTCAGACTGACAGACATCGCGAAGCGCAAAGGGTGGAGGCTGCATGGGTGAGGGTGATAGCAAGTGACCATAACTTCATCTCATCTCATTATCTCTAGCCGCTTTATCCTTCTACAGGGTCGCAGGCAAGCTGGAGCCTATCCCAGCTGACTACGGGCGAAAGGCGGGGTACACCCTGGACAAGTCGCCAGGTCATCACAGGGCTGACACATAGACACAGACAACCATTCACACTCACATTCACACCTACGCTCAATTTAGAGTCACCAGTTAACCTAACCTGCATGTCTTTGGACTGTGGGGGAAACCGGAGCACCCGGAGGAAACCCACACGGACACGGGGAGAACATGCAAACTCCACACAGAAAGGCCCTCGCCGGCCACGGGGCTCGAACCCAGGACCTTCTTGCTGTGAGGCGACAGCGCTAACCACTACACCACCGTGCCGCCCTGACCATAACTTTGCAGAGTAATTAAATCACAGTGCTGCGCACAGACAATGGTGTGGTTTCTTGATTATTTTGTAAAGCATGCGCTTAACTAGTCATTAACAGGAAAAGGTGTGTGATTTATCCTTTATCCACCCCGACTGTGCCATGCGAAGATGCATTCTGCGTCTTCAAAATTCCCCGAAGTCGGCACCGTGCTATCTGTAATCTAACTCTAAACAAACTGTAAGTTATACTGGTTAAAAGTAGGCCTATCTGAGAATGATTTTTCCCCGTTTTGAGGTAGATTTTGGGGAAGGTATTTGTGAAGAAGGAATTAATCGCCTGTTCCAAATAGCCGCCTAGTCTCTAATGTGATTGAGACAAATAATCGCCCGGGCTATTATTTGGTATTTTACGGTATCTATCTATCTATCTATCTATCTATCTATCTATCTATCACTTTAACAGGAACTTGTTCTTGAGTCTAAGATCCCTGTTCTTGGCTGCAGGACTGGAACCCAATATCCATCCATCCATCCATCCATCCATAGCTAGGGTTGCCACCTGTGTCTGACAAAAATCCTGGACATTTCGACCATCCAATCGACCTTTTCGCTTGTAAGCAACGGCGCCCTTCGCATATCTAACCCAAGACAAAAAAAAAAAAAATCGCCCTTCTACGCTGAAATTGTATTGCTCTAATTGGTAAAAATGACGCTTTTGCTAGTTATTTGTTTAGTTAATTGCTTTACATAATAAAGCAGGTCTTCATTATTTTGGTTTATTTCCAACAGTTTTTGGTTGTGGACACCTGGGGGCAGTAGTGGGCACAGGTAAAAGGGGAATACATAATTAAGTTCTGTTTGTTTGCTTATGTGGAATAAAAATAATTAATTTTTCATTGTATCTAAGAATACCTGAATGTAACAATGTAAGGTGTAGTGTCAAACAGCTTACCTGGTTGCTTAGAGTGTGGTGTGTGCTTTGCTTGTGCTTGCCGGTGCCTCTGCTGCTTGTTGCTCTTGGCTAAACAAATACATAGGAGGACATGTAACTGATATAACTGGGCACATACAGGAGTATGTACTACACTACACTATTTCATTTAATTCACCAAAACCTTACCTAATCTTCCATTTATATTTGGTGTTTTTCTTTGCTGCTGCTATGAGTCCTGGCTGATTTTCAATGAATGTCTTGAACTCAGTACAGGACAACTGAAAGTTTAGCCTGACTTGAAGCTCAGCCTTCACCATTGCAACAGAGAGTCTGTTTCTTTTATCAGTCCAAGCATCCTCCATTGCCCCTTTTCCACCAAAGCAGTTCTAGGGCTGGTTCGGGGCCAGTGCTTAGTTTGGAACCGGGTTTTCTGTTTCCACTGACAAAGAACTGGCTCTGGGGCCAGAAAAAACGGTTCCAGGCTAGCACCAACTCTCTGCTGGGCCAGAGGAAAGAACCGCTTACGTCAGCGGGGGGCGGAGTTGTTAAGACCAACAACAATAACAAGACCGTGAAAGATCGCCATTTTTAAGCGACGAGAAGCAGCAGCTGTACAAACGCGAAGTCAGCCATCATCATTATTATTGTTGTTGTTGCTGCTGCTTCTTCCGTGTTGTTTTTGCTTTGATATTCGCGCCAAGGTTTATGCAAATGTAGCGCCGTAACTGACGTATACAGCGACGTAAGTGACGTATACAGCGACGTAATGACGTGGCTCCGCTTAGCACGGCGAGCTCGGAAAAGCAAACTGGTTCTCAGCTGGCTCGCAAGTTGAAATACACATTTTGCCCATTATGTACAAAAAACCGGGACATTCAGTGTCCCGGATTTTTTTTTTTTTCCCGGGACAGACCATGAAAATCCGGGACAATCAGGAAAAACTGGGACAGGTGGCAACACTATCTGTAGCCACTTATCTTGTTCTACAGGGTCGCAGGCAAGCTGGAGCCTATCCCGGGGTACACTACACCCTGGACAAGTCGCCAGGTCATCACAGGGCTGACACACAACCATTCACAATCACATTTAGAGCCACCAATTAGCCTAACCTGCATGCATAGGGGAAACCGGAGCACCCGGAGAAAACCCACGCAGACACGGGGAGCATGCAAACTCCACACAGAAAGAAACACCCTCGCCAGCTACTGGGCTCGAACCCAGGACCTTCTTGCTGTGAGGCAACAGTGCTAACCACTACACCACCATGCCACCCTGGAACCTAATGTGTTCTGTTTTCTGAGATGCTTTTCTGCTCACCACGTATATGAGTCCTTCCTGGCAGCTTGAACCACCTTGAATCTGGGCATTTTCTGATCTCTGACCTCTCTTATCACTGGCGAGTGGCCTAGTGGTTAGCGTGTCCACCTCTCGATCGGGAGGTCACGAATTCTACTCACGGTCGGGTCATACCAAAGACCATCATTAAAAAATGGTACCTACTGCTACAATACAGATGCAAGTCGGGAGACAAACTCTCACAGTTACCAGAGTACTAGCCCCCCACTGTAACCCTAGCGATGTGAGAGGCCAAGGGCTACAGATATCGGCGCTGCCCTATGCACCACATAGCGTGGGAAGGACTTCCACCCACAGAACTGTCACTCACTCAACTCACTGTTTTTTGTTTTTCGCACCATTGAGACTGTTGTGTGTGATTAGCCATTTCTGAAATACTCAAACCAGCACCCATGCGACAGTGAAAGAAAGTCACACTTCACTGTGAGATCACAATTTTTCCCATTCTGATGTTTGAACATTGTGAACGTTAACTGAAGCTCCTGATTTGATGCATTGTGCTGCTGTCGAGGGATCGGCTAAATCAGTAGGTGGATGTATGGGTGTTCCTAAATAAAGTGGCTGGTGAGTCCATCCATCTATCTATGCTGTATGATTAGATTGTTTTCCCTTTTCTTTTTTTAATTTATTAACAGATTATCAGACTAGCCGTAACCAGTGCAGTTGCTTTGACGAAGAAAACGGGCACAAAAAATGACCTGGTCATAAAAAGGACAGACACTTATACCATCAATAAATGTATTTTTATAAAACATTTTTTCTTTTCAAATTTGAATGCAAATACAATAGACAAGATGGTAAAAAATCTGGACACAAAAAGTGCTCGTCAATTGTAATAATAATAGGTTTAATTCAGTTATATCTTCATTGCTCTTTTGATTCTTGGGAAGGTTGATAGTCTTCATTCAGTCCATTAACGCTCAGGCCGGAAGTTTGCTTGGGAAGTCCATCGGCACCTAACAGATGAAACGTTGGATCGTCTACTGTACGAGGACCAGGGCCAACCTGGAGACAAATAATACATATACTGTATAAGTGACTCTCGAGGGTTTTAGGTTTTGCACTTCACGTCCTGTGAGGTGTAACTGATACTCAGAGATGTATGGTGGGTAAAAGTACATTTCCACCACGGGCGATTGCTCTAAGACAACGAGGGAGGCTCAGCCTCCTCTAAAAATGACGAACATCGTGTAGGATGAATTGCGCTAGGCTTATTTTATAGCCGACCTTATAACATTGCTATTTCAGATCCAGAATCATAGAAATGTATGTGCACAACCCAACTACAGTGCGAAATCATTCCGTTATAACTTTCCCCAGTTCGCCTAATGTGTGCGTGAGTTTTTCCCCCTCGTGTCAGCGCAATGCAGCCCAGCCTCAGTGGACTTCAATGGCATTTGAGAGCTATGCGCTTTTCAATCTCAAAATGGAAGACGATTATTGGATAAATACTGCGAAAACGCCCGCCCACGGACTCCCAGCCTCACAGTGGGAGGGATATGGCAGTTTCCGCGAGGAGACTGGTGATTGGTGAAAGCGGCCGGATATTTTCTTTGATTGACAGCTCGTTTCAAATATAGACAGGCAGCGGTGAATCTCAGTTCAGTCCCATGCGGATTCGCAAGTGCTGTGGTGTATTGTAAGAGATCAGCTTACATTTCGATTTCATTCATTACATACGGTTTCTACCAGCTTTAGTTTGTATATATTTTCACTGTAAATAAAGTGTAAATATAGTGTTGTCAAGTTTGCTATCTTAATTCCAGAAATTTCGTTTATTTGAGTGACTGAACTTGAACTTGAGGGGGCTAGTCAGCTAGCAAGAAAGCTGCGCACGGATGCCAAGCATTGCGGATTTAATTTTGGCGAAGCCATTTGCCAGTCTTCCTTTCGAGGAAAAAATTAAAATTAAAGAGCAGGGTAGACCAACGCCTCAAATTGACTTGGTGAAAAAGGTAGGGAATAATACTCGTTCCTTTCAGCTCTCCTGGTACGAGAAAGTGAATTGGCTAACAGCAAGTGACCCACATCAACAACAGTAAATAGGCTACTTTAGTAATATGTCATGGACGGACCAAAAATATAGAATCTATTTAAAATGTTTATGCTGAGTATATTATATTGGAATATATATTTCTCTGGACATGAATTAAACACAGCTACAATTTGGAAAACATTTTTAAACAAAAACACAGCCGAGAACATTTCACACTACAGACCTGGATTAAAAGTGAAGGGTTATCAAAATTGTCAATAAAACATTTCTCAGTCAAAATAAGTAAAATATAGGGAAAGTGTCATTGAATGAAACGTGTGGCACCCAGCTCTATGTTTGGCTCCCCAAGGTCAGTGCTTGTGCCTATTCCAGAACACTCTGCTGTTACTGCTGAGGTTCCTGACAAAGAGCTGCTTTCAATAATGATCAATTTTTAAACAACATGCCACAATTTTAAAATATAAAATGTTAGAATATACCCCCCCCCCCCAACACCACCATCATGTATATTGGACAGTAGGCTAATGGGCCAAAAGAACCTGTTATTTCACAATTTGTGACCTTGCCAACAATCAGCCAGATCAGAGGCAAGAGTATGGGCAAAATTGATGTGTTTTTTCTTTTTTCTTTTAAAATCTGGAAATATCGTAACCGACCAGCCTCCCCTGTTTGAAAGACTACCAGCCGCCACTGATTTCCACAATGCTGTAAATACGGATTTCATTTCACTCACTGATACATGGATTAACTTATCACTCCACAATTTAAAACCGTCTCAATTTCACATGACTTCCCATCAACTGCTCATAAAATTTAGAGACTTATGTTACCTTGCATCACTTCACAGTTCACACCTTTTTCTGTCTAAACTGGCACCGGTCTTTGAAAATTAACGAGTTGCAGACATCTTATTGTACTGTGTCACTGCAGTGTGTTGAAATGACTATTATATAAATATGTGAGTCAGTCTGGAAAATCCCTTCACATGGTGCCATTTTCTATAAAGTATACAAAGACCTCTGAAAACTACAGGCTTTCCTGAAGTGAAACGTTTCTCTTCCTCTTATCTCAACCAGACATCCAAACATTTTTAAAGTCTTATTATACCCGAAAGAGAAAAGGGAGAAAATCTCATACAAGAAACAATTTATTGATCTCATTTGCATGTAACTTAATATTCAATACATAAGCTGTAATATTTTAAAATGTTAAAGCTCGACGGCCTTTCGATTTCATAAAAATCAGTGAAATTTAGTTCTGTCTGAAATTTGCTTATTGTGATATATGTTTGTTTCTGTAATATCTCACAAAATATCAGGCCGTTCTGTGGCTGGGAAGTTATTTAATTTGAGGGGATTAAAGCAAATAATGTGCATGAAATCGCTCGCTTCGCGCAGTCAAGCAGACAGAGGAAGTCCGTGTGTGTGTGCATGCGCAGGTTTACCTTTGAGCGTACACTGACAGTTCCATCATTCTGTCGCTAAACACTGAGCGCTGATATTTATTAGTTTGGTCCTGCGTTTCCTTTCCTTCGTATATAATATAACGTCTTTTCTTCTCGCTTTCTTTCCATTACTGTAGTCAGTCTTTCACGTTTCATTCGCACACTCACGTCCTACATTTTTCTCTCTGGTTTCAAATTTGTATCCCACAATGCCTTGTGTGAACGGGGAAAGCTCACCACGTGATGTGATGCATGACGTAGTATCTTGAATTGGGTCATGGTGAAGCAGGAAAAAATAGCAGAGAATTTAGGGCCACGTGGCCCTAAATTCATTAATTGTTCTGTTTAAAAAAACAAAACTAATAACATTGGAAGTCTGTGATTCGAATTCAGTATCTTTCAGTCCACTAAACAAAAATGATCAGGTGTCGAGGAAAATTCATTTTATGACCTACACTTGAAAAATCTGGAAGGCAGTCTAACTTTAATCACTTAAAAAAAAAATTATAAGGTTACGACAGGAAATCAGTTTGATCATCAGGGTAACTCCATCTCGAGCTCTATGTTCACCGTTCGCTCTTACGTCGCTGTGTGTTCTCTTTGGGTTGGTTAAATTTCCTATATATTTATCAAACACTGTAAAATAACATGAGTAAGAGCTCTTCTCTGTTTTGATGACAAAACATGACATTATCCAACAACTTGATTAATGCTGTGTGAGGAAATCACACCGAGCTAGTGAGGTTTTAGTCATCTTTATGCAGATGGACTGTTTTTATCGCCGTGTATTGATCGGGGCTACGGAGACGAGAAAGGCCGCCAAGTGCCGTAAACATGAAGTGAAGTGAATAGAAATATTGCGAGGCCATTTTGATTTTTTGCAAGAATTCAGCCACAGTGAAATTCCGATACATTTTCCCAGACTGCAGTGCAACTCACATGAAATAAAGCATACATGCATCATAAATGTGACTAAATGAATAAAAAGATATCCTTTTTTCCCCATAGTCACATGACTAGGTGTCAAAAGTTGTCTCCATAACACCACACCTCATGATGATCATTTAGCATTCTGTGAGCTTTCCCTGATGCGGAAATAACCACTGCTTTGCTGTGTTAGGTATGAGTTATGTACCTTCGTGCAGATGATATAGCTGATGCCCTTTGGCGTAGGCTCCATGCCAATATCACTTATTAACTTGTCAGGCAGTGAAGTGGAATGCACAGGGTGTCCTTTTATAAATCTGCAGAGACGAAAAAAACATCCAACACAACACCACCGTTCATTTTTATCATATGATCACTGAGAAAGATGAAATCATACTAGTTTGGACAAATGCAGATTTAATACAAGTGTTGCCAGACAAAATAAACCTCGCCCGGTAGCACTTATGATGAATTTGAAGGAAGATATCGCAAAAAGACGATTTTGACCTTTTTGGTGACCTTGACCTTGATTTTGACCTTGTGTGTGAACATACTTGGCCAACATACTTGTTCCCCCTCCTCCCCTGGGTGGGAAGAAGGGTAACAGGTGGATAGAGGATGGGAAGGAGCAGTAGCCTAGCCTAACAATAAGCAATACCGGACAATGTGCAATATAATGTGCAATATAAAGTGCAATATCTCTCCTGTTGCCCCCCCCCCCTTCCCCATATCTTATTCGTTTTATATTTGTATATACAAATAATTTACTTTAATTTATCTAGAAGTGTTCTCTATTTCTTTTCTCTGTTTATCTGTAATGATGCTGCTGGAATCTTAATTTCCCTGAGGGAACCCGCCCAAAGGGATCAATAAAGTTTTATCTCATCTCATCTCATCTCATCTCATCTCATCTAATCTAAACATGGTTCTGATTACCATTCGCACACTGTACTGCTCTCGGCCAATCAGAACACACCGTACTGCTCTCGGGCCAATCAGAACACACCGTACTGCTCTCGGCCAATCAGAACACACCGTACTGCTCTCGGCCAATCAGAACACACCGTACTGCTCTCGGCCAATCAGAACACACCGTACTGCTCTCGGGCCAATCAGAACACACCGTACTGCTCTCGGGCCAATCAGAACACATCGTACTGCTCTCGGGCCAATCAGAACACACCATACTGCTTCCGGCCAATCAGAACGCACTATACTGCTCTCAGCCAATCAGAACACACCGTACTGTTCTCGGGCCAATCAGAACACACCATACTGCTCTTGGGCCAATCAGAACACACCATACTGCTCTCGGCCAATCAGAACACACCATACTGCTCTCGGGCCAATCAGAACACACCATACTGCTCTTGGCCAATCAGAACACACCCTACTGCTCTGGGCCAATCAGAACACACTCTACTGCTCTCAGCCAATCAGAACACATCTGAATGAATATGAAGGAAGATATCGTGAAAAATCAATTGTGACTTTGACCAGATGACCCTCAAAATGTTGGAGGTTCTATTTGAGAACAATCCTGAAAGTTTCATGAAGATTGGTCCAGCCGTTTTCCCGTAACATCGCTTCCAAAAAAACAAAGAAACCCGACCGAAAACAATACCTCGCCCCCTGGTGGATTCCATCCCCGGCTATCTTATGTCATGTTATGATATATGATATGATATATGATGCTGTTGATGAAAGTACTGACTCTCCACCGCTGGATTCTGGAGGGAAGAAATGACGGACAGCCTGGACAAATTCAGGTACGTGGTCTCGCAGGAGGTAGATCACTGCATTCGGGCCCGCATCGAACGTATATGCCGCCTGAAGGATTTAACAGAGACAAGAAAAGTATATTTGTCTTTGCACTGCACATGAATAGAATAGAAGAGAGCTTTATTACACACTTGTAATTATACATTCTTATGAAACTTTTTTGTTTCTTTGCTATCCTATACGATTCACACTGATTACTGGACTATAAATATGAATTACAGTAATTCAAAATCAAAAAATGCAGAACACAATTTCTGACATGTACTCAACTCCAGAATTTATGGCACCCTTGGCAGAATGAAAGCTTTACTATAAAAGAAATATTTATGGTTAATTAGCTTAATCTCATACTGAAAAAAAAGAGAGAGAGAAATCTAACCTTGGGAAATGCAGAAAAATAAAGCTGTTCGCAAAAAGTAATTTTGGTCATAATTATTGACACACCTAAAAATTCTTCTGGGGAACCCCCCTATGAACTTTTGGACCCATCTTTACCACAGGTGCCAATACTTCTGGAGCTGACTGGAAAGAGCTTCGGCTAAAGTTGCTGCACGAAACACAAAAGTGCTAAATTGAGAAATATAATGTTAAACAACTCTCAGTCATGTTTCGTGGTCATTAAATGACTTGTACTGAGATGCATATGAATCATTTTTACGTGCTCTGGTGTCCATCATGGAAGGACATGATGGAGCTGAAATAATTTGTTACTGTATGAGCTGTAATAATTAATATTGGCTGTCTGTTGGATTTAATAATATCGTGAATAGTGAGACTCTGTAAAAGACGTAAATAGTAATTAGTTAAATTCAAAAACAGAGCAATGATTTCGGGGAATCCAGGGACTGCTGTACTCACTCTGGTCTCGCGGTAATGTTGATTGTAGCGATGCACCAGGTTGATGACTTTGCGGGAAATGTCATTGAGGTAGAATATGGGTGGGAAGGTGTCCAGGCAGGTGGCGTGAAACTGGTTGCTGTCTTTCATGGTGAGTTCAGCAAATGTCGCAAAGTCTCGTTCCTGAATGGCCCTGATCATGCTGTCCATCCGAGCGGGGACCACGCTGTCTGCACGGTGCTGTGTTAGACCGGGGGGAAAGTTCACAAGAGTTCATTTCATTTCTATTGCTACAAAAAGAGCCTGAGTTGATAATAATAATAATAATAATAATAATAATAATAGTAATATAGGTTGAATTCGAGGCAGTGTTTAGTTTCTACCTTCAGCAGTTTGCTTGTCTTCACACTCGTCTGCATCCCTGAAGTGCTTCCAACTGGCTTCCGCTCTGCACTGACCTGAATGAACGTGAGAAAATAAATAAATAAATAAATAAATAAATAATATTCACTTCATTAAAAGAAAAAAATCCGTCAAAAATAGCATGATTTGCTGATTTAGGAATTGCATATTTACAACCCCGATTCCAAAAAAGTTGGGACAAAGTACAAAGTGTAAATAAAAACGGAATGCAATAATTTACAAATCTCAAAAACTGATCATGTATTCACAATAGACCATAGACAACATATCAAATGTCGAAAGTGAGACATTTTGAAATTTCATGCCAAATATTGGTTCATTTGAAATTTCATGACAGCAACACATCTCAAAAAAGTTGGGACAGGGGCAATAAGAGGCTGGAAAAGTTAAAGGTACAAAAAAGGAACAGCTGGAGGACCAAATTGTAACTCATTAGGTCAATTGGCAATAGGTCATTAACATGACTGGGTATAAAAAGAGCATCTTGGAGTGGCAGCGGCTCTCAGAAGTAAAGATGGGAAGAGGATCACCAATCCCCCTAATTCTGCGCCGACAAATAGTGGAGCAATATCAGAAAGGAGTTTGACAGTGTAAAATTGCAAAGAGTTTGAACATATCATCATCTACAGTGCATAATATCATCAAAAGATTCAGAGAATCTGGAAGAATCTCTGTGTGTAAGGGTCAAGGCCGGAAAACCATACTGGGTGCCCGTGATCTTCGGGCCCTTAGACGGCACTGCATCACATACAGGCATGCTTCTGTATTGGAAATCACAAAATGGGCTCAGGAATATTTCCAGAGAACATTATCTGTGAACACAATTCACCGTGCTATCCACCGTTGCCAGCTAAAACTCTATAGTTCAAAGAAGAAACATGATCCAGAAGCGCAGACGTCTTCTCTGGGCCAAGGCTCATTTAAAATGGACTGTGGCAAAGTGGAAAACTGTTCTGTGGTCAGACGAATCAAAATGTGAAGTTCTTTATGGAAATCAGGGATGCCATGTTATTCGGACTAAAGAGGAGAAGGACGACCCGAGTTGTTATCAGCGCTCAGTTCAGAAGCCTGCATCTCTGATGGTATGGGATTGCATTAGTGCGTGTGGCATGGGCAGCTTACACATCTGGAAAGACACCATCAATGCTGAAAGGTATATCCAGGTTCTAGAGCAACATATGCTCCCATCCAGACGACGTCTCTTTCAGGGAAGACCTTGCGTTTTCCCACATGACAATGCCAAACCACATACTGCATCAATTACAGCATCATGGCTGCGTAGAAGAAGGGTCCGGGTACTGAACTGGCCAGCCTGCAGTCCAGATCTTTCACCCATAGAAAACATTTGGCGCATCATAAAACAGAAGATACGACAAAAAAGACCTAAGACAGTTGAGCAACTAGAATCCTACATTAGACAAGAATGGGTTAACATTCCTATCCCTAAACTTGAGCAACTTGTCTCCTCAGTCCCCAGACGTTTACAGACTGTTGTAAAGAGAAAAGGGGATGTCTCACAGTGGTAAACATGGCCTTGTCCCAACTTTTTTGAGATGTGTTGTTGTCATGAAATTTAAAATCACCTAATTTTTCTCTTTAAATGATCCATTTTCTCAGTTTAAACATTTGATATGTCATCTATGTTCTATTCTGAATAAAATATGGAATCTTGAAACTTCCACATCATTGCATTCCGTTTTTATTTACAGTTTGTACTTTGTCCCAACTTTTTTGGAATCGGAGTTGTATTATTAATTATTATTAAATATTTATTATGATCAGGGGTATGTATGAAAAAAAAATCAAAAGGAAATTAAAAAAAACTTAATAGACTTGATTGATAAATAAAAATATTAATAATCATCATTATTATATGTACACTATATATAATCTGCTGTACCTTGCTTTTCCACATATTATAATCTATTACAATATTATAGTTACACTAGTAAATAGTTCAATAATAACTATTATTTTTGTTGTTTCTTATTCATTTATCATCATTCATTTATCTAAAGCAAACGTTTTAATGAAAAACATACTTATGTCAGAGATTAAGTTCAGTTCATTTTGACTTGAGTGTAACCAACATTAAAAAAAAAGAAGGCGATTTACTTCCTGTCACCTGACCTCCTTCAGGATCTTCCAGGAATTTAATGTACGGTATGCTCAAGCATTCCAATAAAAGGTGTGCAAAGTATTTCGTAATTTAACAATTCAATAACAAAAGAGATCAACTGAGTCAATGCGGCGTCCATTATCATAGAATTAATGATCAGAAAACATAAAAACAGAAAGACCCAAAAGGTCCAGTGTGACTCACCACCAGGACGAGAACTCTGAGCTCGGGCCAATGTGTCTCCGGTGCCACCTGCTCAGCCACGCTGTCTTTCCCGTCCTGTCTTTCACCTATCTTCCACTGCACAAAGCCTCCATACATACTCCTGCAGGCGCTGCCCGAACCCTGGCGTGCCACCACCGACAGCTCTGTGTCCACGCCGAACAGACGGGACAGCGAGTACACTGAGAGACACGCAGACGCGTTAACGACAGGTCATAAAAAGTCACAACAAGTATGTAGACTTACAGGTGTCCCTGAGCAACTCTGATTCGGATTAGAACTGATTTTAATTAACAGGTTCAGGAAAAATTCAGTTACGCGGAATCAGACTTGCTCACACTGATACAGAAATTATCTCATCTCATCTCTAGCCGCTTTATCCTGTTCTACAGGGTCGCAGGCAAGCTGGAGCCTATCCCAGCTGACTACGGGCGAAAGACGGGGTACACCCTGGACAAGACGACATGACATGACATGACACGTCAGAGCTGATGAGAATATCCAGTGAGAAACTTCTCTGCTGTGCATACGCACAATCATTTCTTTGTTCGCTGGGAAAAAGAAAGACGCATTGAACACCTGAAAAGCTACCAAAAATTCATTAGATATTCTTCACGCATATTTACAAGAGAAAAACATACCAATGGACATCGAAAAACTGGAAAAGAGACACATCAGAGATGTAAAACTTCCGTGCGACTGTGACAATTTGTAAACAAACACGGCTGCCAGGTTTGCTTCATTAAACATGGAAGATTTTGAGAGAATTTTGGCTGCCAGGTCGCTCCGTTGTGTGTAACTGTCGATGTTGATTTTAAAAGTAACTCAGAAAATTACAGACAGAAATGAATATTTAAGTCTGAGTGAAAAATACTGTAGTGAGCGTGCAGCGTGGAAGAAGAGTCTCATTCTCATTATCTCTAGCCGCTTTATCCTTCTACAGGGTTGCAGGCAAGCTGGAGCCTATCCCAGCTGACTACGGGCGAAAGGCGGGGTACACCCTGGACAAGTCGCCAGGTCATCACAGGGCTGACACATAGACACAGACAACCATTCACACTCACATTCACACCTACGGTCAATTTAGAGTCACCAGTTAACCTAACCTGCATGTCTTTGGACTGTGGGGGAAATCGGAGCACCCGGAGGAAACCCACGCGGACACGGGGAGAACATGCAAATTCCACACAGAAAGGCCCTCGCCAGCCCCGGGGCTCGAACCCAGGACCTTCTTGCTGTGAGGCGACAGCGCTAACCACTACACCACCGTGCCGCCCCGGAAGAAGAGTCTGGAGACAGAAATCTTAGTTGCTCGGTTGTTAGTCTGTGCTACTTGCTCTCGAAGCACTGGCTTGACCACTTTATTAATTAGCATTCGCTAACACTAATGATGAACGCTATACTGGCTGGAAGGGGACTTCACTGCTGCGCTAACAGCACCAATTCGCTAGCCTAGCAAACTACAGTAGACCCACCCGCCTAGCGGCCAAAAATATTTTTGCCTACGAGTGGGTCTAGCCTCGGACCATATCAACAACACACCCCGGGCATCAAATCGTGCCTGCCAGTCACAACGCAAGGTTTTTGTTTGGATTCTTTGGGCGGGCTTTTGCTAGTCTGGCTAACGCGACTTCAAAGCTCTGCGAGCATTTCGTCTGGCAAAGCTATTAAGCCCAACCGTTTCCCAAAGCGTGTGGTTGACCCGCCTCCCTGAAATGCCTCAGTTTGCTACTGGTTGAAGCCAGAAAAGGCTGTGACGAAGCTTAAACCAATCACATCACTCTTTCCTCTGACGTATGTGACGCGACAGGGCTAACTGGTAGATTAAACCATAGACATCCTATTATTAAACTCTTACCGAAGCCGGTCGGAAGCAAGGCGAAAATGTCCTTCCTTTCAATAAATACCTCCAGGGCTGCTCTTTGCTCCGTTTTCAATGAGAACTTCCCGTTGAATGCTTTCAATACAGCATTCGTGAATGAAGCGCTTCCGGCATAGATTCTGTAAACAATCTATGGCTTCCGGTCGCAGTTCTACTACGTCAGTGCCTTGAACACGCCTCTACCCAGGGCCGTTGGAGATGCTCAAAGTTGATTGGCTCCCGATTTTTCGGGAGCTTGGAAAAGCTGTAGATAGCTTGCCTTGCCAGACTAAGTTCGCAACAGGCCCTCGTGTTGCATCACACTTAGGATGGGCGGGCCCAGGCTAGGCTTTTGTAGGAGTGATGACAAGGCTGTGCGACGCTGGAGAAAGCACAACAGGAAAGATGGCTACGGCTATTGAGCAGGGCTCGTTTGACTCCACTTTGGAATCAGTTTTAGAAGAATTAGACTTGGAGTTTTCGTTGAAACATGAGCAGGAAGAGGCTCTCCGCTCATTCCTTTTCAAGAAGGACGTTTTCGCTGTTTTGCCGACCGGCTATGGCAAAAGTCTGATCTACCAGCTGGCTCCGCTCGTAGCCAAAAGGATGGGGCTAGTTTGTGCAGTACGAAGAATTAATAAACAGCTTTGAAACATTACTTTTTGATTGTTTCTTATTTTCCCGTTATTTTAAATTTAAGGGGAATTATTTCACCAAACACCACTAAATAAAAACTCTCAAAAACAGTTTAAGCAAACCCTTGAAAAACACTTTAAAAAAAAAATAAGAGTGTATGTTAAGTATGTGGTACAGACTCCAAACTTGTGGTCATTATCTCCAAACTTCTTAATATCTAGAACCTGTTTATTAATTAATACGCATTTTGAAAAATTATTTCAAAGCCTCCCCCACTGCTTTCTGTCGCTCTGACTACGTCGCAGTCACTGTTGCGCTGATTGGTCAGAGCGTTGGCCTATACGCACAGAGACAGTTTGAAAGACAGCGGGTTGTTCCTCCTACACCCTTCGGAAATGTCTACGACCGAGACCAGACTAAATATTCACATTTAGTCTGGCTTGCCAGGCTACCAATTCGCAGGTAAGCTAGTGTTGGCCTTTGAGTATGCTGATATGAAGCGTGTATGTATAACAATAAGTCTTTTTTCGTAGTCTATCCGATATATTCCATTCAGCTACTCATCTTCGACTCGTTCAATATCATGAATGGAATATCTCTGAGATACCATGAAAAAAGACAGCCTTTAATTATTTAAATATCAGTTACCTCTCCAAGACAAAATACCGACTAGTGGCCTAGTGGTAGCGTGTCCGCCTCTCGATCGTGAGTTCTATTCACGGTCGGGTCATACCAAAGACCATCATAAAAATGGTACCTACTACCATCTGGCAAGGCACGCTGCAATACAGATGTGCATGGGGAGTTGAACTCTCGTGGTTACCAGAGGACTAGCCCCCCACTGTAACCCTAGCTATGTAATAGGCGAGAGGCCGAGGGCTACGGAAACGGAGATCGGCGCCGCCCGATGCGCCACCATCAGAGTTGGGCCTGGTTAGTACTTGAGTGGGAGACTGCCTAGGAATACCAGGTACTGGGCGTGGGAAGGACTTTGACTTTTTTGACTCCAAGACAAAGGACAACCACATGACTACATGCTGGATGGATGGTTAAACTAGAGCTCGGTGATATGACCATATAATATCAATATCATGACAAATTACAATATCACAGCACACTTTTTTGAGACATCGCAAGTACCATGATCATTTTTCTCACATTTCTTTTGACCAGGAATTACAAATTCTAATCGAAAGTAGCTGATTTTATGATAAAAGTTTGTCCTGAACCTTTAGAATTGTAAATGTATTGTAAGAATGCATAAAAATTATTACAGTTTATACTTTCATTTTAAAGAAATGGATTTTTGTGAGACTTTTTTGTGCGTCTCTCTTCCCCCCTTCACTCCCAACAACAAAAGCTAAACACTCCCATAACCGATAATTTAATTTTATCCAGTGAAAAATAATCCAGCATTTCAGGCTTTAACAAGCTACAAAGTACTCCATTATTTTTATAAGAATTTTTTTGCACATTTCCTTCCACACACAAGTGTTAATTGTGCAAATTTGTAACAAAAGCATACTCTTAAATTGCATAATTTTTTACTGATCCTTCTTAAAACAGATTTCATGCCTTTGCTATGATAGTCATGCGATAAGAGTTTTCATGCTGTTTTGATGATGAGGACAGGCTTGTAGTACTCGAGTCTGACTCGTGCCCTAATTTGAAGGACTCATGACTCGACTTGGACTTGAGCACCGATGACTCGGACTCGTGCATTAACTGCCTTCGGACTTGTAAATTGGAGACGAGGGCTCGGATTTTTTCTTTATTTTTTTTTGTAATATGCCATAATAATTTCTCATCATTCTCATTATCTCTAGCCGCTTTATCCTGTTCTACAGGGTCGCAGGCAAGCTGGAGCCTATCCCAGCTGACTACGGGCGAAAGGCGGGGTACACCCTGGACAAGTCGCCAGGTCATCACAGGGCTGACACATAGACACAGACAACCATTCACACTCACATTCACACCTATGGTCAATTTAGAGTCACCAGTTAACCTAACCTGCATGTCTTTGGACTGTGGGGGAAACCGGAGCACCCGGAGGAAACCCACGTGGACACGGGGAGAACATGCAAACTCCGCACAGAAAGGCCCTCGCCGGCCACGGGGCTCGAACCCGGACCTTCTTGCTGTGAGGCGACAGCGCTAACCACTACACCACCGTGCCGCCCGCCATAATAATTTAGCAGAAGATATTTATAGCTACATTCATTTATGTATTAATTTCATGCATGTGCGTCACACCTGTGCGCCTTGGCACGCGTGTCAGATAGACTCTCAGGGGCGCTCTGGACAAGCGGAATTTCGTGCACGCATCGTAAACAACTCGCACCTGCACAGGATTAAGGCGCAATCAGTGTCCCAATATAAAAACTGTGAAAACGCACTTACTTTGCGAAGTATTGAGTTGTGTTACTGATACATTACCGAACCTTATTTCCTTGTTTGGTTTCCTGATTTCCTGTTTCTCATCTTTGATTCTGCCGAGTCTACAATAGCCTTAATAAACACACCTTCTGCACTCACATCCATCTCTGACAGAATACTTCACACTCCCCGACAAAGAGAATGCACAAGCACCTGTTCATACGTCATGTTCAGGAACAAACTAATATTAATGGCGTTAAAACAGCCACCGTCAAATGGTGCGGTTGGAGTCTTGTTCTCGGACTCGACTCAAAATTTTCTTTAACGACTTGGACTTGAACACTGGGGACTCGAGACTGGACTCGGACTCGAGGTTTAGTGACTCGACTGCAACACTGGATGAGGATGATGAGGATTATTATTATAAAACTCACCCAGGCAGGCATATCCAGCTGCAGAGGAAGCCAGCCCAGCTGCTGTTGGGAAGTTATTCACAGAGCAGATATGCACCCGATGAGAAAGCGTAATCTCAGCATTAAGATCTTCATCATTCCGTCTTTTCCGTGCTAACCGTCGGACTGGTCGAGAAAACGACAAGAGAAATCTTTTTAACGTAACATCACAGTTTGTTTGCATTGTGTATATTTTGTGTGCAGGTTGAACAGGAACGTACTCTCGCGAAGACACGACTGCAGTCTCGGCTGGTTGACATCTTCTTCTTTGCCGTTCAGCCAGATGCGGTCCTCCTGAAAATTCCTGCTGCACGCAACTGTAGTGGTTGTTTTAAGCTGGAAAAGCCACCAATGTGAAGTTAAGGACAGGATCGGTACACTGTATTTACAGTTATAAAAAATATATATACTTTAGCTTCCTGATTATTCTGCCTTCAGGGGTTTATCAAAAAATAATCCATAGACTGACAGATGGTGGATTAATAAATACAACTTCACTCTCTTGAAGATGGAAAAAACAAACAAAGTTTTGTGCTTCTTGCGACTGCAAGAAGAAAACACACGTTTTCTTTTTTAGTTTTAAAATAATGGCAAGTTCACCAGGCTGTTATGGATCACAAAGCTAGTAAACTTGTCTATTGTTAAAAATCCTGAGTTTCCCCACCCATAAATACAATTCTGTTTGCCATATGAATGAAATTGCATTATTCATCTCCAGTAAGCACTTAATAGACGTGAAGCCCATCTGGGAAAACTGGGCATTCAATCAGGATCCCACCCTGGATTTGGAAAATTGTAATGGCGGCACAGTGGTGCAGGGGGTAGTGTTGTTGCCTCAGAGCTTCATGGTCTCCAATCTGATCCTGAGCTCGGGTTACAGTCTTTATTCACATGGGTGTCCTCTGGCTTCTCGATTTTCCTCCCACCTCCCAAATCAATGCTGGTAGATGGACTGGCGACTAGGTGTGAATAAGAGTGTGAACGCTATGGACTGATGTCTCATCCTCATCCAGGGCGTATTCCTGGGACAGACTTCGGATCCACCTCGAGACCAGGATAAAGCACTTGAATGAGAGATGAAAACTGGCACCAATCAAATTAGCCATCTGTGGTGGTGGTCGTCATCACTGCCGAATCCGATCTGAGCTTGAGGAGAACCATGCTTGGTTGACTTTGCCAGAATTGCAGCAGTAGGGTGGCCGGTTCCTTTCTGCGCACTCACATACATTCACACTTATGGGCAATTTAGAGTAGCCAGCATGTCTTTGGATAGTAGGGGGAACCAGAGCACCCGGAGTAAACCTACACAGACACGGAGAGAATATGCAAACTCCAGACAGAAAAAACCCCGTCGGCCGCTGGGCTCGAACTCAGAACCTTCTTGCTGTGAGGTGACAGTGCTGAGCTCCTACACTACCGTGCCACCCCATCTGTGGTCACATGAGTTAAAAATGGAACAATAATAAGCCGATAATAATCTGTGCAGAGTAGACAGGCTCATTCACAGCATACAATGCAATTTGACTCGAGTGTACACTGTGAAAGAAATGTAAGGACAAAAAAACCCAACAACTTTGATATGTTTGTTTTTGTTTGTAAATATCACATAGGGCACCTTTAACGAAGTGGACAGGTGTCACATGGGGCATCTTAATGAAGTGGACAGATATCACATAGGGCACCTTTAACGAAGTGGACAGATATCTCATAGGGCACCTTTAAAGAAGTAGACAGATATCACACAGGGCACCTCTAACGAAGTGGACAGATATCACACAGGGCACCTCTAACGAAGTGGACAGATATCACACAGGGCACCTCTAACGAAGTGGACAGACATCACACAGGGCACCTTTAACGAAGTGGACAGATATCACATAGGGCAGCTTTAACGATGTGGACAGATATCACATAGGGCTGCTTTAACGAAGTGGACAGATATCACATAGGGCTGCTTTAACGAAGTGGACAGATATCACATAGGGCACCTTTAAAGAAGTGGACAGATATCACACAGGGCTGCTTTAACGAAGTGGACAGGTTGATGATCTCACCTGATCCTGATGCAGAGTGACACTGAGTGAGGAGTTAATGGGCAGAATCAGTTCTTCATCCCGTTTACCCCCTGTGTGCAAAAAATGAAGAAACTTCAGCACAACTTCTACAAAGCAACTCTTCCTCTAACTGTAAATGCACAAAAAACACAATGCACACACAAACACAGTCATGCACACTTACAGTATTTAATAACAGCAATGTTTACTGGCGCCGTGCACGTGATCATCGAGACAGTTTGGCTGCTCGCTTCGGGTATATTCATTTTTATATTTATTTTTATTAAATTAAAAAAAAAATCCACTACAAATACGTTTTTACAAAATAGTCACCAACCTCAAGACTAACCTGCGAGTGAGAATTACTACCCACTGACATTTAGGTCGCCATGATATGACACCAACGACTGTGATTGGTTAGAGTACGGACACGAGCCTCAGCTCTCCGCCAATCAAATCCTCCGTTGTACGTCCTCTCCAGAAAACAGCCAATCGCAGAGGTCGGACCATCCTCGTGCGAAAGGAAGGCTTGACGTAATGTGACTTAACACCGCCCTTTTCCCCCCCAATCTATTCCAAGCCATTCAGAGCCGAATCCAAAACAGCTCCTCATAGAACAGAGTGCACTACTTAGGGTGCACTACTTATGCGTTAAGAGCCTGTGTAGTGCACATATACAGGGAGTACGCAGGCATTTGCGATTCAGCTCCTTTAAAATATCATGAATGAGATGTGAGGTAAATCGATAAACTATTTCTGAGGTAAAATATGAATTTTAAACGGTTCTCGAATAGTTGAATTTAATGATAAAAATTTAATGATTTTGTGTCAAATTTGTTAATACACATTATAGAAAACAGAAAACATCCCAAATCAAGGGTTTTTGTTCGTTTGTTTGAATTGAAAATATTTTCAGCATTTAAACTGATTCAGGGATTGTTACAAAATGGCTGGAGTTGTGACGTCACAAAACAGGCTGCATGGATTTTGACCAATCATGTCCGATATGCAAATTATTATCCGTTGAGGACGTGCTTTCTAGAAATTAGTTAATTTCTATAGGTAATCATATGGGGCCGAGTAAAATTAAGGATTAATTTCACGAGTGATTTCGAAGTTTTGAAAATTGCCCGAGTCGCAAAACTTTGAAATCACGAGTGAAATTGATCCTTAATTTTACGAGGAAGCGTACGATTACTTGTTTATAATATACAGGGCCAAATTCGTACTTCGGAAGCCATTCAAGTTCACAACATTTGTCATTCATGTTTTCTGAACCAATCAGGGCGCGAGACTATCTTGTACGTTTGAATCAGTTTCTAAAGCGTCTTTCATCATGACACGGCGACACGAGGATTTTGAAAGTGGTTTACAAAATTTTATTGGAACTTCTTTACAAAAGCCCGCATTACTTTAAGAGAGTCTGGTTCATAGTTTTCCCCATTTTCTTTCCTCATTTCTGCATAAAACTGCGATAGCACCTTGTCTAACTCACAGCATTCATATGTTACGAGAGAGTCGTTTATTTGTCTTTCTGCGGCCCATTTCTTAAACACAACGGAAAGCCAACAATTCGTACTTTTTTGGGTATTTTCATTTTTGCTTGCAGCTTTCAATTGGTTTATCATTTATTCGTCAAATATAGCGAAACGCGGCATTGCTGAGTCAGCCATTTTGTTGACAAAATTTGCTAATTTTTGTAACCAAGCAACGAACTAGCCAATAGCATTTCAGAAATATGGCCCCGTGTCCTCCTTGATTGACCAATCAGAATTGAGTAATTTGGCCCCATGTATTATAAAGTTAGTAATAAACGAGTAACTTTGATTGCAATAGTATATATTTGACAGGCTTGACTGCTGTTATATAAATCACAAAAAAATAAGATAACGCAAGCAGACACTCATAAAAATTTTTTTTAAAAAAAATTCCACTCGTCACAAATAGGTAGCTACACTATATGGCCAAAAGTTTGTGTACACCTGACCGTTACATACTTATGTGGTCCATCTCCAAACTGTTGCCATGAAGTTGGAAGCACACAATTGTATAAAATGTCTTTGTATGCTGCCGAGTTATGGTTTTCCTTCACTGGAACCAAGAAGCCCAAATCTGTTCCGGCACGACAATGCCCCATGCACAAAGCAAGCTCCATGAAGAAAGACATGGCTTGCCAAGATTGGAGTGGAAGAACTTGAGTGTCCTGCACAGAGTCCTAAACTCAACACTTTTGGGATGAACTGGAACACTGACTGCACCCCGGACCTCACTAATGCACTTGTGGCTGAATGAACAGAAATCCCAACAGCTTTCCAACCTAGTGGAAAGCTTTCGCAGAAGAGTGGAGCTTATTATAAGAGCAAATGGGAATACATCTGGAATGGGATGTTCAACAAGCACATATAATCAGGTGTTCAGATACTTTTGAGAATAGTGTATTTAAAAACAGTAGGACATAATACATATTCAAAGAATCTGGAAATTTATTAATAAGGATAAAGAGAGGTATGGTGATGTTCCAAGGCTATTTCTGCATGGCTCAAACCAAGATTTCGAAAAAAAAAAAAAAAAGTATATATTTTGGATTTTTTTTTTTTAAATGTAATATCATATAAAATACTTTTTTTTTTTTTTAAAGTGATACATGATATACAGCACAGTATTTAAGATTTGCTACCAGAATATCAACAAAATGGCAGCCCTTATATAATCGTTACTTGAAGTTAAAATGGAGTGTGATCTTTTTTTCTTTGACGATCTACAAAAAAAAAAAAAAATCAATCGTTTGTTCATTTTCAGTAACCACTTTATCATGGTCAGGGTTGTGGTAGATCCGAAGCCTGTCCCAGTACCACTGGGTGTAACGTCCATCACCTTTGGATAATTTAACATAACAAATCTGCAGGTTAGTTTGGAAATCAGAGAACAGAGGAAAAAAAAAAAATTTAAATCCAAATCAGCTACTTACTCCAGGATGGATGTGCTCAGTTTTAGAAAAGTTCTGACAACTCACGAAAACAATGATCTCCTTCTTGTTTGAGTTTCTCTCTAGTGTGTAGATGCACAATGCCAAAGATAAGATTAAGAATATTAGGTAACAGTTGTACAAGGCTTTTTTTATTATTATGTAAACAGTTGCACAGGAGATCTGCAAATTAAGAGATGACAACGAGTCCTGTTCCATTTTGATGCTTAAAGAAAAAAAAAAAGTATTCCCAAAGCAGTCTCTAGAAATTATACTGTAAATTGTCGTTTTGTGGCAAAAAAAAAAAAAAAAGTAGTAGTGAAAGTGTGTGATATAATAGAAACAACATGAATCAGAAGTTCTTGTGTGTCCAAAGGAACAGGAGTCTTTTTCCTCAGGATGCTCTCCACAGATCAGGCCTTTGGTCAGACACCGGTGCTTCTCGAGATCCAGAGTAACGCAGTCATCTCTCACCAGCACATACTGATTGGAGCAAATACTCATTTTAATAATCGTCGTCTTCATCAGAGTCCATCACTCGCCGCCTGTTAAACTGGAACAGAGCAGAGGGAGCGTTTCAGAAAGCTGAAACAATCTAAAATAATTCTCAAATATGTTTTAGATTATATTCTTAACTCCAGCGATCCATGTTACAGACAGCGTTAAAACTGATCCGACTAACTAAAGCGGTTCACGTTATGATCAGGTGTCCAGTTACCTTGACGGTTGTTTTCTTCTCTGTTTGTTGACTAACTTTTTCAAGGATCTCTATTAAACCGGACTCCGAGATCTGAAAACAGGAAAATGTGTACAAAGTTTGATCATTTCACAGAAAATTACTTTGCAGACAGACGTTTATACAACTGCTCCGTTTTTACATCATATAGGAGAAAGAAATAACCGAAATATATATAAAAAGGGACAAAAAGCTTTAAAGTACAACATTTTCATGCAGAAGAGACAGATTTACGTACTACTCAAACATATTATACAATGAGAGGGAAGGAGGACAGAAAATAAAGAGGAATAAGAGAACATAAGAAGGGAAGGAAGGAATATTAGGACAGTAAAAACAAAGAAAGAAAGGGTGACAAAACAAAATGAAAAGCAATACAGGAAGGAGATGGAAAAATAGTAACAATGAACAGAAAAAAAGGCATGCAGGAAATGAAATGAAGAGGAAGTAAAACTAAGAAAGTGTAATATACTTGTCATTTATTTTCATTTCCTGCTTTTCATCTTGCTTTTTTACTGTTAATGTCCTTACAGTTAGGTCCATAAATATTTGGACAGAGGCAACATTTTTCTAATTTTGGTTCTGTACATTACCACAATGAATTGTGAACAAAACAATTCAGATGCAGTTGAAGTTCAGACTTTCAGCTTTAATTCAGTGGGTTGAACAAAATGATTGCATAAAAATGTGAGGAACTAAAGCATTTTTTTTTTTAAACACAATCCCTTCATTTCAGGGGCTCAAAAGTAATTGGACAAATTAAATAATTGTAAATAAAAATGTTCATTTCTAATACTTGGTTGAAACCCCTTTGTTGGCAATGACTGCCTGAAGTCTTGAACTCATGGACATCAGCAGACGCTGTGTTTCCTCCTTTTTAATGCTCTGCCAGGCCTTTACTGCAGCGGTTTTCAGTTGCTGTTTGTTTGTGGGCCTTTCTGTCTGAAGTTTAGTCTTTAAAAAGTGAAAGTGATCAGGTGACTGACTTGGCCATTCAAGAATATTCCACTTCTTTGCTTTAATAAACTCCTGGGTTGCTTTGGCTTTATGTTTTGGGTCATTGTCCATCTGTATTATAAAACGCCGACCAATCAGTTTGGCTGGATTTGAGCACACAGTACGTCCAGTGGCGGCTCCTGAATTTTTTTTCAGGGGGGGCAATTTTCCCCCGTTATGCCTACATGGACCGTAAATGTCCAAGGGCTGAAGTAAATTGACCTAGGTAGCAAATCAATTGGCCGAACTTGTTTTTGCCTGGTAAATTCAGATATCAATACAGACAATATCCCTTCTCTCCACTAGGTGGCAACACTGAACAAGTTAAAGGTGGCAAACTAAGGTAGCCTCGTAAACTAGACCCACCCGCCTAGCAGCCAAAAATATTTTTGCCTACGAGTGGCAAATATTCACATTTAGTCTGGCTTGCCAGGCTAAAACTAAGGAAGATTCATTGTGAAGCCTTCAAAGCAAAACATTTGGCATCACAATCAATTAATATTACATTACTCATTTATTTTCTCATATTATTCCAGTATTCTATAATAAGTAGACACATTCTTAATTATAAACATTCTAATTTATTCAATTCTAAAGAATGCAATTAAAGTGGCAGGATATAAATCCAAAACAAGTGTTTATTTAAGTTTTGAAAAAGATGAAAAGCATAACCATCAAACAAACATGTGCAGCTTAATTATGTGGTTTTTTTATATGGAATCGCACCATTTTAACAACAAATAATTCTAAATAAATTCTGCAGTTTTTTTTCCCCCAAGAATTCCTCCAGAAAGCCATGCCTTAAAAGGAAATTTAAAAGTATTACAAGCATGTCAATGAACACAAAAGGCTTTAGTTATTTAGCTATATACACACACAAGGTTACACAAGGTTTTGTAGTCAGTGCAACTTGGCTTAACAAGTTGGAAAAAAGGTAAGGTGCTGCTGGCTCCAATGAACACATACTGTACAATATATAAAAACTGAAAATATGCTTAATTTACACCAAGTCAGAGAGAACTTGAGGCTACTGAAATATTCCAAGCATGGCAATGTTAAACTGCCATTGGTAAAACACACACACAAAAACAACTTTTGCCTAGTAAATTCAAATATCAGATATCACTGTACCGTCTGCTGTGCTACTTCCAGGGTGGAAGAGAACGCAAGGGGAGCAAAAACGAGCATTGACTACATCACAGCCAGCTAGCCAAGTTTTCCGGTGGTACCAGTTCTTGTTAAAACCTCTTGAGTAGGTCTTCTCCCCCTTCGTAGACACTTGCTTGATGTTTAAATTCGGTCTAGGAGGTCCTAGCTGTTTGATTGCCATTTTCTCCTCATTGGTACGACGACTAAAGGGAACTTCTTTCAGAGACGCTATCGTATTGTTGCACTCAACACTCGCCGCCATCTTCATAGAATATTCACACATTTCCCGCGCAAGTTGCGTTTTCCAGCGCAAAATTATGTTCAAAACCCGCCAAAATGCACTAAAAACCAATCTGGCAACACTTGTGCGGCGCAACAGGCGTATGACGTAAGCACGCTGCTTGTGCGAGCACATGAAACCTAATAGAAAATGCATTGGGAGCAGGATTTTTGAAAAAAACGTATGTACCATTAGTGTCAATGGGAGATTTTGGGGCAAATCTGAACCTGACAGAAATCGCCCCAAAAGGGCGTGGCTACACCAGGCGCGACCTTAGCCTGATTGGACAATGACATTACTGTTGGTAGTAGGAGTAGATCAAAAAAAAAAAAATCTCCCTCCCCGTTTGGGAGTGCGTCGCCCAAATCGCCCCTATTAACGAGCCGCCAGTGAGTACGTCTCTGAATACCTCAGAATTCATCCGGCTGCTTCTGTCCTGTGTCACATCATCAATAAACACTAGTGACCCAGTGCCACTGGCAGCCATGCATGCCCAAGCCATCACACTGCCTCTGCCGTGTTTTACAGATGATGTGGTATGCTTTGGATCATGAGCTGTACCACACCTTCGCCATACTTTTTTCTTTCCATCATTCTGGTAGAGGTTGATCTTGGTTTCATCTGTCCAAAGAATGTTCTTCCAGAACTGTGCTGGCTTTTTTAGATGTTTTTTAGCAAAGTCCAATCTAGCCTTTTTATTCTTGAGGCTTATGAGTGGCTTGCACCGTGCAGTGAACCCTCTGTATTTACTTTCATGCAGTCTTCTCTTTATGGTAGATTTGGATATTGATACGCCTACCTCCTGGAGAGTGTTGTTCACTTGGTTGGCTGTTGTGAAGGGGTTTCTCTTCACCATGAAAATTATTCTGCGATCATCCACCACTGTTGTCTTCTGTGGGCGTCCAGGTCTTTTTGCATTGATGAGTTCACCAGTTTTCTTTCTTTCTTTCTTTCTTTCTTTCTTAGGATGTACCAAACTGTAGATTTTGCCACTCCTAATATTGTAGCAATTTCTCGGATGGGTTTTTTCTGTTTTCGCAGCTTAAGGATGGCTTGTTTCACCTGCATGGAGAGCTCCTTTGACCGCATGTTTTCTTCACAGCAAAACTCTTCCAAATGCAAGCACCACACCTCAAATCAACTCCAGGCCTTTTATCTGCTTAATTGAGAATGACATAACGAAGGAATTGCCCACACCTGCCCATGAAATAGCCTTTGAGTCAATTGCCAGTTACTTTTGGTCCCTTTAAAAACAGGGTGGCACATGTTAAGGAGCTGAAACTCCTAAACCCTTCATCCAGTTTTAATGTGGATACCCTCAAATGAAAGCTGAAAGTCTGGACTTTATGTCCATTATATAACTATAACCTGAATATGTTTCAGTAAACAGGTAAAAAAAACAAAATGTGTGTCAGTGTCCAAATATATATGGACCTAACTGTATATTCTCTCTTTCCTTCCCCCCCTCTGTCTTTTGTTCTTACTTTTCCCCCCTTTTTTAACTTTCATGTCTTTTCTTCTTTTTGATTTCTTTTCTTGCTTGCTTTTCATCATGTTGACTTTTTCTGGCTCAACTCTTCTTTTTTTTTTTAAATTTATTTTTCCTAGTACTTCTAAAATCAATCAATAATTCTCTCTTTCTTTCTTTTCTTCATCCTTTTACTCTTCCCTCATTCTTTTTTGTCTCTTTTATACCATTTCTTTCTTACCAGGGTTATTTGTTTCCCCCCATCTCTTTCCTAATATTTCTTTATTACACTTCATCTTTTCCACCCATCCTTCCTTTTTGATTTTTTTGTTCCATTTATTATTCTTTCTTTCTGACTAATGTTTAGTTATTATGATGGTTATTATTATTATTATTATTATTATTAATTTCCTTGCTCACCTTTCCCCCGAGCTGGCCGAATCGGGCCATTTGGATCAGGTAATTCTCCACAGCTTTTGCTTTGTCAGGCTTCACCAGCGCCAGGTTACTCACTGAAATAAAACAGAAAGAAAAGGGATTATGAGGGTCAGCAGAACAGCGCCACCTGCTGGAGTGATGTTTAATATCAAAGATTTACAGTACTGTGCAAAAGCCTTAAAGGGCACATCTTGGGTAAATTCAGGAGCAAGATCAATGTAATTCTCCTATTTTATATTAAACTTTGGTCAAATATCTGTCACATTTTGCGCAATTTTTTTACCTTGCGCAATACCAGAAATATTCAGTTGAAATCAAGCCATTTGAGGCGAATTGGTCCGCCTCTGAAAAAACTTGGCATTTGGATTTCCTGGCAAACATTGATTTTCGTGACAACGAAAAACAACTCCCTTAAATTCTGATTTGAGCACAGATTTGGAACTTATTCGGGTGGAACGAAGTTATTTTTCCATTGTGATATACAACCCCGATTCCAAAAAAGTTGGGACAAAGTACAAATTGTAAATAAAAATGGAATGCAATAATTTACAAATCTCAAAAACTGATATTGTATTCACAATAGAACATAGACAACATATCAAATGTCAAAAGTGAGACATCTTGAAATTTCATGCCAAATATTGGCTCATTTGAAATTTCATGACAGCAACACATCTCAAAAAAGTTGGGACAGGGGCAATAAGAGGCTGGAAAAGTTAAAGGTACAAAAAAGGAACAGCTGGAGGACCAAATTGCAACTCATTATGTCAACTGGCAATAGGTCATTAACATGACTGGGTATAAAAAGAGCATCTTGGAGTGGCAGCGGCTCTCAGAAGTAAAGATGGGAAGAGGATCACCAATCCCCCTAATTCTGCGCCGACAAATAGTGGAGCAATATCAGAAAGGAGTTCGACGGTGTAAAACTGCAAAGAGTTTGAACATATCATCATCTACAGTGCATAATATCATCAAAAGATTCAGAGAATCTGGAAGAATCTCTGTGCGTAAGGGTCAAGGCCGGAAAACCATACTGGGTACCCGTGATCTTCGGGCCCTTAGACGGCACTGCATCACATACAGGCATGCTTCTGTATTGGAAATCACAAAATGGGCTCAGGAATATTTCCAGAGAACATTATCTGTGTACACAATTCACCGTGCCGTCCGCCGTTGCCAGCTAAAACTCTATAGTTCAAAGAAGAAGCCGTATCTAAACATGATCCAGAAGCGCAGATGTCTTCTCTGGGCCAAGGCTCATTTAAAATGGACTGTGGCAAAGTGGAAAACTGTTCTGTGGTCAGACAAATCAAAATTTGAAGTTCTTTATGGAAATCAGGGACGCCGTGTCATTCGGATTAAAGAGGAGAAGGACGACCCAAGTTGTTATCAGCGCTCAGTTCAGAAGCCTGCATCTCTGATGGTATGGGGTTGCATTAGTGCGTGTGGCATGGGCAGCTTACACATCTGGAAAGACACCATCAATGCTGAAAGGTATATCCAGGTTCTAGAGCAACATATGCTCCCATCCAGACAACGTCTCTTTCAGGGAAGACCTTGCATTTTCCAACATGACAATGCCAAACCACATACTGCATCAATTACAGCATCATGGCTGCGTAGAAGAAGGGTCCGGGTACTGAACTGGCCAGCCTTCAGTCCAGATCTTTCACCCATATAAAATATTTGGCGCATCATAAAACGGAAGATACGACAAAAAAGACCCAAGACAGTTGAGCAACTAGAATCCTACATTAGACAAGAATGGGTTAACATTCCTATCCCTAAACTTGAGCAACTTGTCTCCTCAGTCCCCAGACGTTTACAGACTGTTGTAAAGAGAAAAGGGGATGTCTCACAGTGGGAAACATGGCCTTGTCCCAACTTTTTTGAGATGTGTTGTTGTCATGAAATTTAAAATCACCTAATTTTTCTCTTTAAATGATTAATTTTCTCAGTTTAAACATTTGATATGTCATCTATGTTCTATTCTGAATAAAATATGGATTTTTTTAACTTCCACATCATTGCATTCCATTTTTATTTACAATTTGTACTTTGTCCCAACTTTTTTGGAATCGGGGTTGTATTTCTTTTCTTCTTGAGATAAACTCAGCACGAATTCAGCAAGTTTTATCAATGTGCGTTTTTAAAGTTACTTAGTGTAGAAATCTATAACACAATTTGTATGAGGGAGGAACCAAGGTGCCTCAGACTTTTGCACAGCACTGTGTCGATAAATAAAACTCACATCTGGCACGGGCCGACTGATCCAAAACCTGGGCCAGTATCGTGTTCCTCATTTCTGTTTCTCTGTAAGGAGGAAGTAAGAATTCAGTGCAGAAGGCAGTACAAGGTCATGACCTTTAATAAACTACATTTTCATTCAAGTTTAATTCTTTTCACCTTCAAAACCAACTCATGCAAGAGCAACATGAAACTTTTTTGGACCAGTCAGAAAAACCCTATTTGTCCAAAAAAAAAAAAAAAAAATTATATATAATTTTTGGTCAGTGTAGTTTGAATGATCAGCTGTGTTTATTTTTATTTTTTTAAACAAGAACCATCTCTAACTTTTGACATTTTAAAACTGACAAAAAAAAAAAAAAAAAAAAAAAAAAAAGAGACATTATGATTCTGACTTACAAATCCTTTGTATAATTGTCATCAGGGCTCAATGCTCAACGTTTTCAGCAATAATGCTCTTTACTGTATTTTACTTCTTTGATGCACATCGTCCACACACACGGAAAATAATTTGTGCATGAATATAAAAATGTATATAAATATAAATCAATAAAATGCAACTTCTGATTAGGCCAAACAAAATAATATACGTGTTTCCTGGGTTTTCAAAATAGGGTAGGTAGGTAGGGGAAAAAAAATTTGTTTATCTCAAAAGTTGACGACAAATTTTCTAGGGCAAGTAGGAAAAAGTGAGAAGTTTCCTTTGAAAACTTTTTTTGCAAAATACTCGTTAAACATTTGCAACTGATCCCAGAATGTCAGAACTGTGTGATTTGTTGTAGGAAACAACGTTGTAGTTACTCTATAGTTCTTCATTTGGAAATATTTTTCATTGTTGTGAATATCTTTTGCATTGCAATAGGCTGATTTGACAAGCAAACATTTCTGTCCACGGTGTCGCTTTTTGTTCCGAGGCGAACCTCCATTTTATAGGCACCCGGAAGAATCGATGAAATATACTGCGCATGTGCAAGCAGTCATTTACATCCGACCCTTCGAGGCATGAACACAAGGGTGGCCAGTTTTTCTACTTAAAAATCTAAGATAATCACATGGATTAAAGCAAAAAAAAAAAAATTTGACTGTTATGGGAGGATTTCGATGAAATTCTGAGAATGGTTAACTTAGAACTGATAACTTTATTATCAATTAATTAATGGATTAATATATTCAATTTATTGCACTTTCTTTCCATTGCTTCCGTATATTATTTTTTTGTGGCAAACCACACAAATGCAAGAGCCTGGAATGTTTAGTTTTTTGCACCATGAACTAAATGGCTTTCCGTTTTCACCTATTTCGTACAGCCAAGCCCACCTCCACTTGTTTTTTACACCTTTATCGATGGCAGACACATCAGTGCCTTCTTTCATGTGAAGCGCATCCATGCTGCCGAAACCGAAAGCAGAATGACATGCTCCTCTGTGCTCGACGTCAATATAGAAAAAAGTTTGCATCTTCGCTTAAATTAAAATTATAATTTGACCTTACTTTGTGTTGAATACGACTTCAAAAACAATTCAAGATTTTATTAAGAGAAATATTGTGGCCAACACGAGTGTTAAGTTCCCTAAAAGATCGCATGAAGTTGGCTGCTATCTACTTTGCGTTCGTTCTCATTTTCCTCCATCATTTCATAGGCCAGAAACAGATGTTTTGACGTAATTTAACTTAGTAGGCTATGATTATTATTTAACCGTAGTCTTCTAGACATTTTGACTGTTTGGGGCATTGAACGCTGGTGTATGATTTTCAGGGAATAAAGTTTAGCGCATGTCGGAACATCATTGCGCTCGCAGCCTCCAACTCCTCAAACGTCCTTTAAATTGTGATATAACGTAGGCTATAAGGCACGGTTCTAACATACCTTACACATTGGCCTAACGAAAATAATAATTGTTGGGGCGTCTGCTGATTTGTTAGCTATAAATTTAGGTCTAATTACTTCTGACAGTCTGCAAGCATTGCACCGTCGGGTCTTCAAGTCTGGCTGAAGCAGAGGAGCGGGCTTTCCGGGGTTTATTTTTTTGTTTTTTTTAACATGCTCCATTTCTATATGTGGGCAATTCCATGTAAATGTCAACCTCACCATGCAAAAATAAAGCAACATGTAATACATCAAAACCACTCCCAGAGATATCACCTAGGCCTGTATTTTACAGATGTGAATAAGTTGAACCAATTTGTAACCAACCTAATATGTCACTGTCAGTCTTTCTTTCTTATAATGTAAAACCCAAGCTAAAATCAACTTTGATCATGTACAATTCTATATTATTGCCACAAGCCACAGAAATGTATGCTAAAATCCACAAAACAGCAAAACAATAGCCATCCTAAATATTATTGAAGAACTTTGATAGTTTTAGCTGATATTTAGAGAGTTTTTCAAAGGGTTATGGTGGTTAAATTGCTGATTTTCTAAACATATGCCATGTCTATTTCAGACGCGTCACATCCATAACGGAATTTCGTCACATCCATAACGCTGACTTTTCCTTCTGAAACGCTGCATGAAATATAAAATATTTTAAACAAAGGTTTTTTAATATTCACCTTGGACCCCTCTATCAAACGGATATCTCCATTTCGACATTAGGTTTACAATTTCACAGAGTTTGATAAAAATGTACAGTCACCCAAGAAAAGTGATACTTTTTCTGTCACATCCATAACGCATCTTTTATTGGCGTTTTCTGGCATGCCCTAGATGTACTATGGGAATTGTTCTTGTTCTATCACTTCTCCAGTATGGTACAGCCTTAAAATATGCAACACCTGTTTAAATACTGGGAGACAATAAAACATGCACTGGCTCATTTGTTGCCATTTTGAGTTCAAGTGTCACGTCCATAACGCTGGAATTGCTCATGTCCAGGTTTGAACTAAGTCATTTTGGCAAGATTTAATTTAATACAAAACAGAAATGGTCAGACACAAGCACGCCAAGCACATGGGAATGTATTTTGCCAATTTTGACAGCGCATGTTTTTTTAATGCCGCACCGTAGACAGCGAACGTTTAAACATGATCAAACATAGGAAATGAACGACACAAAGCATGGCTCAAAAACAAAAAAGTTAAATAAACCCTGCTGATAGTTGATGGTGTTGCAACACATCAGTGTTATAACCCAATCTCTACCCAACCACCCGTCATTTTAATTCTCCTCGGATCAGCACCGACCTCACATCTGGCCTTGGGAGAGTTCAGTTGACAGAAATCCATCACACGACGGAAAACTTTAATCCATGTAATCATCATTGTAACACTAGGAAGAATACTCAGCATTGTTCAGCTATGTATTCGATTGCATCTAACGGTGACCCCTGTCTAGAAATGCCTACGAAATTTGGCTTTGCTGCGACCTTCAGTGTCTGAGTTATAAACATTTAAAGGTGGGCTGGAGCCATGGATCAAATCAAAACTTAAGTCGCTGAGCAGCGCTTGCACGGTGGCGAATGACTGGCCGAGGCACCGTCCTACCAGGCCGTGCCCGTGCTGGTTTGAAAGGGCTGGGGTAGAGGGAGGTGCGTGTTGGCTGTCAATTTAATCCTGACGGGCCTCGTGTTTTTCGGCAAATACCGAGTGGTTTATAGGACACGCCCTAGCGGTTCTCGTTTGACTCGCCAGGTGGCTGCCAAGCAGGTAGGGTCGGGCGCGAGAAATAGTTTGTTTATCGTGGTCATAAACAGTTGAAGGGTCGCAGTGTTTTTACAGGGTCAGTCGGGTAACCGGAAACACATATATTATTTTGTTTGGCCTTAGTGTCACGTTTTAGAAACAAATTACAAAGACCACTTTCAACAATTATAAATTAAACACAACTTCGTTAATTACCTCGCCTGGGACGGAGTCCACCAGGGGGCGAGGTATTGTATTCGGTGGGGTTTCTTTTTTTGTTAACACTATTACGGGAAAACGGCTGGATCAATCTTCATGAAACTTTCAGGATAGGTGGGCATTGGTCTCAAATAGAACCTCCAATATTTTGAGGGTCATCCAGTCAAAGTCACCAAAAGGTCAAAATCATTTTTGTTGTGGCTACTGCCTCATAGGGCTTTGACCTTGGCCCAAAAATCATATTCGAAGTTCGTTTGGAAATTAATCTAGACATTCGAATAGTATTCGAACTTTTATTAATTATATTATTCTTAAATGCCTCACTAACACCTCGGCATCAAAATTAAATATGATATTCAGTCCACCAGGGGGCAGTGTTCAGTCAATACCAATAAGATTACGTGCAGGAAATATGAAATATTCAGGCGTGTTTTTACAACCACTACTAATGAAACGTGCAGTGTCGTAGTAATTGGCATTATACCGGCTGACACTTTTAACGTTACATAATCCACAAACTTCGTCGTTTGTCCGTTGCCTTTTTTGTGTGAAACGCTGTTCCTTCGGTTTCCTGGTTGCTTGTACTGATGAAAGCCTCTAAACTGTAGCCTCACTGACAATCAAAGGGGAACGTTTACAAAATGAGCAGGTACTGCTAGGCCTACACCTAATCTGTGAGTTTATAACACTGCCGTTCCGAGCTCATTCGTGTTGGCTTTTGAGAATGTTTGTTTTGAATGAGACCGGTGTCAGCTGTCATGTCACTGCTTCCTGCTCGCATCTCTGATTCACAATTCAAACAAACACGGACACGATATGTTATAAGATCACAGATTAGTTTTACGTGCTCACTTCGTTAACTTATGAACTTCATGGTATGTAAATTCCACCATGTGTAGGCTAAATTAATTTAGGCCTATAGGCTACTTGCGCAAGTAAGCTAATAATTATTATTTTTTTTTTTTTTTAGCAACTATCCAAAGTTGACAAAAATAACAGCACATGAAAGCATTACTGCGCAGTGTCGCATAGTCTACGTTAGTAATTTCATTTCTTATGTTATAACATCAGGTGTACAAAAACCAACCAAATATCTGCAGAAAAAAACAAACACCGATATTTTCAGAAGAAAAAGTCACATTTTATATTGCATTTAATCACATCAGCAGTTACATTACACTTCATTTATTGTAGGCCTATGTTGTACTTAATAAAGTCAGACTCTGTCCAATCTCGCAAAAATGACTGACTTCTGATGAGGAAATGAAAAATATTAGAGTTAATATTAGGAATTAGAGTGTCTATCTTCACCTGCCGGCGTATCACAGACCCCTCTCGCAGCCCCCTCTCACCTTCTAGCGCTCCCGCGTGCAATGTCTTCAAGTGGGCCCTCAAGTTTGAAGTTGTTGATTGATAGGCCAATTTGTTTCCACATATTTTACAGGTAACCTTTTTTTATCGCATTCTCCATCTTTTTTTTCGAATCCAAAATAGCACCACGCATCACTTTTTAAATTCTCCGGAGTGCAAATCTCCAACATGCTAGCATCTGACTCCATTGTTCAATGCGTGCCAGCTTGACGCTAACGTCTACAGGTGCCCAGATAAGACAAAAGACAATGACCTTCGCGATTCACATAAATTCCACAGACGTTAAAAAAAAAACAAACCTGCGACCTGAACTGAACGTTTACAACCACATTCACAAAAATAAAAGAATTATGCCTAATGATACCATATACAGGTTCGAATATTTAGAGCTGCCTAATATTCGTTCGAACATCACTTTTTTTCACAACATTCGAATTGTATTCGAATATCGAAGTTCGAAGTCAAAGCCCTACTGCCTCATATAGAGGCGTGAGCCACTACGTCATCATGCTGGAAGAATGTAACCGTTGCGCACTGCGCATA
The DNA here is from genome assembly GCF_027579695.1 of Neoarius graeffei. Taxonomy (NCBI): domain Eukaryota; kingdom Metazoa; phylum Chordata; class Actinopteri; order Siluriformes; family Ariidae; genus Neoarius; species Neoarius graeffei. The sequence continues at coordinate 7,132,261 of NC_083574.1, forward strand.
CACATGCTCCGATTAAAATGGCCAGTGAGTGTATACAATTCGGTTCACCATTCGAAATAAATGGACTAGACTAAAGAAATCGCTTTCAGACATGTTTATGCTTATTACAGACGGAAAGTGCGTTCCACCGAGCTCTAGCGCCGGGCCATTTCCGGGAAATAAGAGTTTGGGTCATGGCGACAGCGTGTGTATGTCAGCCTCAGTTCGGAGGTTTCAGTTTCGAAAACTGTAAGAGGTAAGAGTAGAATAATGTAAAGTACAACCCCAATTCCATAAAAGTTGGGACACTGTAAACTGTAAATAAAAACAAAATGTGAAGATTTGCAAATCATGGAAAGCCTGTATTTCATTGAAAATAGTACAAAGACAACATATCAAATGTTGAAACTGAGAAATTTTATTGTTTTTTGAAAAATATTAGCTCATTTTGAATTTGATGTCAGCAACACATTTCAGAAAAGTTGTGACGGGGCATGTTTACCACTGTGTTGCAGTAACTATTTTTAACAAGACTCTGTAAACATTTGGGAACTGACGCGACCAATTGCTGTAATTTTGAAAGAGAAATGTTGCCCCATTCTTGCCTAATATAGGATTTCAGTTGCTCAACAGTTCAGGGTCTCCTTTGTCGTATTTTGCGCCAAATAATGCGTCAAATGTTTTAAATAGGAGACAAGTCTGGACTGCAGGCAGGCCAGTTTAGCACCCAGACTCTTTTACTACGGAGCCATGCAGTTTTAATATGTGCAGAAACCGGTTTGGAATTGTCTTGCTGAACGAAGGAAGGTCTTCCCTGAAAAAGATTTTGTCTGGCTAGCAGCATATTGCTCTGAAACGTGTTTTTATCATTCAGCATTAATGATGCCTTCCCAGATGTACAAGCTACCCATGTCATGTGCACTAATGCACCCTCATACCGTCACAGACGCTGGCTTTTGAACCATGCACTGATAAGCCGGATGGTCCCTCTCCTCTTTAGCCTGGAGGACGTGGTGTCCATGATTTCTAAAAAGAATTTCTACTTTTGATTCATCAGACCTCGGGACAATTTTCCACTTCGCCTCAGTCCATCGTAAAAAGAGCTCGGGCCCAGAGAAGGTGGCGGTGTTTCTGGATATTGTTTATATCTGGTTTTAACTTGCTTTTGTGGATGCAGTCATGAACTGTTTTCACAGACAATGGTTTTCTGAAGCGTTCCTGAGCCCGTACAGCGATTTCCACTACAGACACGTGTCTGCTTTTAATGCAGTGTCTCCTGAGGGCCTGAAGATCACAGGCATCCAGTGTCAGTTTTCATCCTTGTCTCTTGCATACAGAGATTTCTCCAGATTCTCTGAATCTTTTAATGATATTATGTACCAGAGATGATATGATCCACAAATTCTTTGCAATTTTACATTGAGGAATGTTATTCTTAAATTGTTGCCCTGTTTGCCCATGCAGTCTTTCACAGAGCGGTGAACCCCTCCCCATCTTTACTTCTGAGAGACTCCGCCTCTCTGGGATGCTCTTTTTATACCCAATCATGTTACTGACCTGCTGACAATTAAACAAATTAGGGTTTGGTTTTTTTTCAGCATTACACAACTTTTTCAGTCTTTTGTTGCTCCTGTCCCAACTTTCTTGAAAGGTGTTGCCGACATCAAATTCAAAACGAGCATATATTTTTCAAAAAACAATAACCTTTCTCAGTTTCAACATTTGATATGCTGTCTTTGTACTATTTTCAAAGAAATATCGGGTTTCCATGATTCACAAATCTTCACATTCTGTTTTTATTTATGTTTTACCCAGTGTCCCAACTTTTTTTGGAATTGGGGTTGTACAGACACTTGATGCATTTTACTTCTGTGATTTTTAAATTGTTCATTTTTGAATTACGCTTCATTTTTGTGGCTACTGCTTCATAGAGTAAATATACATACGCTATATTTACTGTATGGACATGGGATCAGAAAACTATTATATTTATAAGCAGTAGCTACATGGATCCATAGGGTACCTATTTTTTTTTTTTTCACAATATCTTCCTTCATATTCATCACAAGTGCTCCTGGGCGAGGTTTGTTTTGCCTGGCAACACTTGTTATTAACTTTTTTCCTGTAGTTTTAGTGACGCTGGTGGACTGATGTACCTCTGCTTGGCTTCCTGTTGTCCTTGATCACTGGAGGAGTCCTAAAATATAAAAATAATTATTTTATTAAAAAACAAACAAACAAACAAAAACTATTTAGGCATTTCAGACAGATTTGGATAAAACTTTATTTTTTTATTATTACCCCTAAAATCTATCCATGCATGATGTATTTCTTTGCAGTGTCCAAAGGGGTGTTTACACGGCAACTTTTACTCCGGTGTAGCACCGGGGCTGCCCCGGTAGAGCGTTCACACGGTACAAAGTTATACCGGTGTCGCCCCTGAAAGCTGCTTAAACCGGTGCAAATCTAACCCTGCTCGGGAGGAGGTTTAAGAAATTTACTCCGGAGTAAATGCTAGTTTGCGGGGCAGCGCCGATATAAAATGGGACGTCTGAACGCTACAGGGGTAGACTCGCTACGCGTGAGGAGAGTTGATTACATACGGGCATTGCATAACTTGCATCCTGGTATTTTGCGCTTCCAAAATGGCGAATATCAACAACAACAGAACTGCGTGTCTTCCAGTGTTGCCAGATTGGGCGGTTTTAAGTGCATTTTGGCGGATTTGAACATATTTTGGGCTGGAAAACGTCAGCAGTATCTGGCAACACTGGTGTCTTCATCCACGTTGTTTTCCCGGCGCTTGGTGATGCCATGACAACCGGGAAAAGGAAGTACATTTTCACGCATGCGCATATTTCATTTCTGCATTATTACTATCGTATAGCACGGTCGCAAAAACTGCTGTGTGAACGCACGTGGGGCTGCACCGGTGCTAACACGCTTCTCTCTAGTAAGCAGGTTTGTGACGTGTGAACGCTCCACAAAATTTACACCGGTGTAAGATATATCGCAACAAAATACATCGGTGCAGCATCGATGCAAATATGTGCCGTGTGAACACCCCTAAAGTTATTAATTTTTCATAGTTAGCTTACTTATTTGATTAAAAAGCAACGACCCAGAAATATACAGTGGTGCTTGAAAGTTTGTGAACCCTTTAGAATTTTCTATATTTCAACATAAATATGACCTAAAACATCATCAGATTTTCACACAAGTCCTAAAAGTAGATAAAGAGAACCCAGTTAAACAAATGAGACAAAAATATTATACTTGGTCATTTATTTATTGAGGAAAATGATCCAATATTGCACATCTGTGAGTGGCAAAAGTATGTGAACCTTTGCTTTCAGTATCTGGTGTGACCCCCTTGTGCAGCAATAACTGCAACTAAACGTTTCCGGTAACTGCTGATCAGTCCTGCACACCGGCTTGGAGGAATTTTAGCCCGTTCTTCCGTACAGAATAGCTTCAACTCTGGGATGTTGGTGGGTTTCCTCACATGAACTGCTCACTTCAGGTCCTTCCACAGCATTTTGATTGGATTAAGGTCAGGACTTTGACTTGGCCATTCCAAAACATTAACTTTATTCTTCTTTAACCATTCTTTGGTAGAACGACTTGTGTGCTTAGGGTCGCTGTCTTGCTGCATGACCCACCTTCTCTTGAGATTCAGTTCATGGACAGATGTCCTGACATTTTCCTTTAGAATTCGCTGGTATAATTCAGAATTCATTGTTCCATCAATGATGGCAAGCCGTCCTGGCCCAGATGCAGCAAAACAGGCCCAAACCATGATACTACCACCACCATGTTTCACAGATGGGATAAGGTTCTTATGCTGGAATGCAGTGTTTTCCTTTCTCCAAACATAACATTTCTCATTTAAACCAAAAAGTTCTATTTTGGTCTCATCCATCCACAAAACACTTTCCAATAACCTTCTGGCTTGTCCACGTGATCTTTAGCAAACTGAAGATGAGCAGCAATGTTCTTTTTGGAGAGCAGTGGCTTTCTCCTTGCAACCCTGCCATGCACACTATTTGTTGTTCAGTGTTCTCCTGATGGTGGACTCATGAACATTAACATTAGCCAATGTGAGCGAGGCCTTCAGTTGCTTAGAAGTTACCCTGGGGTCCTTTGTGACCTTGCCGACTATCACACGCCTTGCTCTTGGAGTGATCTTTGTTGGTCGACCACTCCTGGGGAGGGTAACAATGGTCTTGATTTTCCTCCATTTGTACACAATCTGTCTGACTGTGGATTGGTGGAGTCCAAACTCTTTAGAGATGCTTTTGTAACCTTTTCCAGCCTGATGAGCATCAACAATGCTTTTTCTGAGGTCCTCAGAAATCTCCTTTGTTTGTGCCATGACACACTTCCACAAACATGTGTTGTGAAGATCAGATTTTGATAGATCCCTGCTCTTTAAATAAAACAGGGTGCCCACTCACACCTGATTGTCATCCCATTGATTGACAACACCGGACTCTAATTTCACCTTCAAATTACCTGCTAATCCTAGAGGTTCACATACTTTTGCCACTCACAGATATGTAATATTGGATCATTTTCCTCACTAAATAAATGACCAAGTATAATATTTTTGTCTCATTTGTTTAACTTGGTTCTCTTTATCTACTTTTAGGACTTGTGTGAAAATCTGATGTTGTTTTAGGTCATATTTATGCAGAAATATTGAAAATTCTAAAGGGTTCACAAACTTTCAAGCGCCACTGTATACATGTACAATTTAAACAGAGGATGCTTTCGTTGAGGCTGTTGAAGAACGGCAGACAAAAGTCTCAAAGTTTTTAGTTCTATAAAGCTGCTGTAAGCTAGTACCGTAATTTATTTGTTAAAGTGGATTCGCAATTAGACCAAGCTGAGCATCAAGAACATGCAATAGCAATGCAAAACCAACATCTATTCATGGGCCGCTTTAGAAGAAAGCTCCACCCTGAAACACATTTCTCTGGTGCTAATTTGAGAGTTGGTGCTGTATATATAATCTGTTTGAGCAGAGCGTACAGATGAGTAGGATGAGACAGTTGGACAGGAAAAAAGGACTAAAGCGCTGCCGCATCACTATCCTTAAGTAGAGACGAAGAGAGTGCCAATGTTGCAAGTGAGTACAAGTTGTAACTTGTAATTCCAGACCTAGGACCAGGAAAACGGCAAAGAAAAAAAAAGCCCTCGGGTCTTAATTCCTACTCATGAACTCGGGACGCTCTCGTCAAACTCCAAGTTCAGCAAGTGGCGTCAACTTGACACGGCTGCATCGACACAGCATGAACAGTAAACACAAGTAGTACTTCTTAGCTTTAAATAAGTCATGCTGTACACACACACACAAACAGATCAATCAATCAACGTGTAGACATATTAGCTTGGTTAAATCTACAAACGTTGACTATACAGTTGGAGGGAAATGCATCACTCATCACTCTTAGCTGGCTAGCCTGATGCTAACAAAAGATGATCGCCATTGAAGCATACATGGCTTTTCCCACTTCATATTATTTATGCACCAAGGTTGAAAATAACCTGAGAACTACCACATACGAGGTTCTGCTTTCAGCATGGTGTTATGGGTAATGTAGGAAACCAAACTGAAAAATTTCAAGTTTAAAAAACGGCAACTCATTTCATTATCAAATAAATCTTGGACGCCGCTGAAGATCAGCTGCTAATAATAAAGATTGATGCGCAAGCTGTGCAGGTTGGACGTTTCCTTTTAATGCAGCTGCAAAAAAGACTGATATGTAAACACAATCAAACTCCATTTTCCAGATGTTTTGATGTTAACAAATTGACGTCAACATGCATTTTACTCGTTCTACAAATGTGTCCATGTTATTTGTAATAACAAAAATTAAAATCTTACATATCACACCTTTAATACGCTATTCTGTACCGATGCTGCAAAACCCAACTTAAAGAAAATTATTAGGCAATTATTATATGGACATTTTTAAGAATCCACTATGATGCTTTCTGGCTCCCAGCTAATAAACCCAACAACCATCATCACTTATTCATTAAATCAGCACTTCATCCAGGTGCAGCGGCTAAGGAAATGTGTCACACTTCTAACACCAGAGCTCATGGGAGTCTGAGAGGGCAAAAACACATCACACGAGTGACCTAAAAGCCAGATAACAGCAGAGACGAGAGCAGACTGGAGCTGGTAAAATCACAGCAGTGTGTTTAAGGTGTGCACATATTTATTTATATGTGGTTCAGTCTGCTGATATGATTCTTGGCCTGATATGCGACCTGGGGAAAAAAATAATAATCTCACACACCTTCTCCAGCACATCAGTTAATCATCAAACCCTTCATGACAGGGATGTAATTGAGACTGCAATTGAGTACCAAAATTATAAAAAAAAAATAATAATAATTGGTGCATAAGTATTCACCCCCCCAACTGCTGTGACACCCTTAAATTCACTTAAAAAAAAAAAAAAAGACATTTTGATAGCAGAAGTAGGAAAGCATCAGTGTGTTGCTCTATATTGCCCCCTAGTGCACCAACAGTGTATGGCTCTTTTTTCAAATCTTTCGCTTCATTTATAATTTCACAAGATGATTTTATTTTAGAAAAGGGATGTTGTTTTAGCTATGAAAAGTAGGTTCAGCCTGTGGTACACATGCCAAAGTTAAATGAGCAAAAAAAAAAAAAACCTCCTCTTTAGGGCTGGGCGATAATTATATATAAAATATCCAATCAATCACGATGAACGATTGGGCGACATTGTCAAAACTGTGTGTCACAAGGTTGTCATAGTAATCTGTTTCTCACTGATCACGCAGGTTTCCCTGTCCTGCCATCATCCCCATCCTTTACACATTTTAGATGCCATTTTCAGTCAGCATATTTTTATTTTTCTTATCGCTTTTTATGAACCTTTTTATTTATCTCCTTGTTCATCAGCTGTATTCTTGTATTGTCCATTTTAGTTCCACTGAGTGTAAGGCACTTTGGGTCAACTCCTGTGGTTTTTAAATGTGCTATACAAATGAAATGACCCGACTTAACATATTCGAGTAAGACCCGGCTTAAAAACTACAAAACCCAGAAGTCAGTAGTCACGTGAGGGGTCTTGTGACTGGCGGAAACACGACACAAATTATTTTCTATTTGTTGTATTTTCATCACTAATAATATGAATATAAAACAGGTTTGGTTTGAGTTTTTGAATGATTTAGTTCTACATTTAGTGAGTGCCGCTGAAATCAGTACTAATAAAGAACTGCAACTACTAAATTAAATTTTCTGATAATCTGGCCTTACGTTTATTTGTAGTTGAAGTAAAATTAAATTTCATGTTCAACATCACCCACGTCTGAAGACGTTGTCTTATCGCCCAGCCCTGTTCCTCACTGCATGAGAAGGTTTCACACTAAAAGCACCTTTAAAACAGCTTTTCATTCATCAGCCTTTAAAACTCCTACAGAACACACAAGAGAGCTTACCGGCTCCATCGGGTTCCACACTACACCCTGAGGAGGAAACCAACGTTCATTTTGTGCACGTGATGGTTATGGTAATGGTTTCCAATCCTTTAAAAATTCATCAGCAGAAATATTGTGAACAGATGAAAAGGAGAGCAAGTTCACTTTATTTTTTTTTATTTGCTTCGTGAAAAGGGAACACAGATGAGCAGATAGCCTTTTATTTGATGGTTGGTCGGATCACTGCAGTGACACTGACATGAAAGTGTGTGTGTGTGAGAGATGGAGTTAGGAATGTTTTAAGAAGCATTCAGAAGGTTGTCAGAGGGCGATGAGTTTTAGGCCGAATCCCATTTCACCCCTTGGACCAACCCCTTGGCCCTTCCCCTCCGTTTTGCGCGTTCACGTGAAGGGGTAGGGGTATCCCAATCCCAGTTAACGCGGAGGGGTAGGGGGAGGGGTAGGGCTTCTGTACCCCTCCAAACGGAGATTTTCCTGGAGCTGACTCCGAACGAAGGGGTTTGAGTGATTTCCCACAATGCCATGCGGATTTCAGCGAGATTTCATGCGGATTTCAGAAAGATGGCGGTTCCCGCGGCGAAAGATTGTCATAAATGTATTTTCTCCATTATTTACGTGTTTTAAGTTGTTATCCAGAGGAAACACGCCGCTTGATTCGCTTTCGAGCTGAGAATGAGCAGCGATTTCTGAAATCCAAGCTGCTGCTAAAAAGCTTTGGGAGTGAGTATTGTTTTCGGTTGCTTTACGTTTTGTTTTACGTTACGTTTTGTTCTGTTATTCTTGCTTTTATTGTTTACATGAGTGTTCTGACACCTCATTCTGTCGGATGTGGTGCACGAAGCGCCAAAGATATCCCATTCAGTGGTGTTAGTTAACAAATCACACCCTGCCAGCAGAGATTTCTGGCTCTGACTGTAGCGGCTGGTCGCAGCCAATGACGCATTTGGTCGCGTTTTGCTAACGTAAACGCTGACGGAGGTACGCGATGACGTATGCGATCGTTGAAGGGCTATCCCAATACGTAAGGGTTGAATTTCAAGCCCTATCCCTTGTAGCTCAGTTTCAAGGGGAAGGGCCAAGGGGAAGGGAGAGGGGAAGGGGGAGGGGTAGAAATTAGAATTGGGATTGGGCCTTAGTCTCCGAGTGTATGCCTCTAAATTGACCAACAAATGCAAAGAATAATGTTGTACTTTTTATTAGGTCATGTTACTAATAAATATGTAGAGGATATTACATGGTTGCGGGAAGATATGAAGTTTATCTTCCGGGTGTTGAATTTATACTTCACAAGTGAGTGAAGCAAACAAGTGAAAATATTTTTCAACACGAGAAGATAAACTTCATACTTTCGCGCCACCGTGTAATGTTCTTTATATGGACACCTCCACAAAAAAAAGGAAGTTAATCAAAAGAATTTTAATTTTGAACTGTTTCACCATTTTGGCAACACACATCTCATCAGCAGGAAAACACTGGGAGTGATGTCATCGGAGTGAAATATTAGGAATTATTCTACATACAGAACACTTTGTTCTATTCCCTTCTAGCAGGTTTCATTTATTTTGTTTGATAGCATGCAATATTGTTAATATATCGCTTATCCTATGTGTATTACATCACTCTACCCAATGGAGAATAAGCGTTGAATATGGTTTACGATACTGCATGGTTGTCACGACAACATGACAACACACATCAGAGACGTAAAACTTCTGTGCTAGCGAGCTACTGTGACAATTTGTAAACAAACATGGCCGCCAGGTTTGCTTCGTTAAATACAGAAGATTTTGAGAGAATTTTGAAAGAGAAAGACGCGTCGAACACCCGAAAAGAATGTGTACGTAATAATAATAATAATGGCTGGTTTTTTTCATGGTATATCAGATATATTCCATTCAGTTAGCATGATATTCAACTCGTCCAATATCATGCTAGCTGAATGGAATATATCTGATATACCACTCAACGCCAGCCAATATTATTTAAATACACCACTCGGATTTCATATTTTGTATGAAAAATGTGAGTTTTTCAACACGAGAAAATAAACTTCATATCTAAGTCAACGTGTGATTTTCTTTTTATTAAATCAAGACATTCACAAACAAAAAGTCCCCAAATTTATCAAAACAATTCATCGATTTCCTCACAAGTGGCATATAGAGATTTTTTTCGCGCTCCAGTTTCCATCAAATCGTGCGCTCTGATTGGCTCGCGAGTTGTCGATCCAGAATCCTACGATCCGGACCCCGGTTATGGACCTTTGGCGACTCACTCGTTCGCAACAAACACAGTAGCAATTTTTTGTCAACGTTTATTTTCGCATTTCTCAGTATAATAGCATTAATTTTACAGCATGGATAGTGATAACGACAGTGTTCACAGCAAAAGCGAGTTTTACAACGCTGATGAAGACGAAATAAAAGAAAACATTTCAGGAGAAAGCCGAAAACCTGTAACTGTTGCTAACGCCGGGCAAATCCAGCAGTTTATCGAGGAGCAAAGGGCAGAAAATACAACAAAAAAGACGACCTACGACCTCAATGTCTTTGGGAAGTTCTGTCGAAACCTAAATGAAGGTCGAAAAGCGGAAGACATACCTGGCGAAGAACTAAACATGTTGCTGTGCAACTTTTTCATGTCCGCAACAAAGAAAAATGGCGAGGTGTATGAGCCGTCCTCGCTCACGTCTTTCCAGAGAAGTATCCAGCGCTATCTGAAATATGATTTCCCTTTCGGGCGCTCTCATTTTCTGTTAGAATTTGGTAAAGAAAAAAACCCCCATATATTATTTACCAGCTTAAGCTTGGTCCATATCGTGAAATACCAGGACCTCGGCCCAGAGGCCTCGGTCAGTATTATCAAGACCTTGGTCACGGTATTTCACGATATGGACCTCCCAGCTGGTAAATAATATATATTTATTTTTTTCGCGGTCCGGTTTCCATCAAATCCTGCGCTCTGATTGGCTGGCGAGCGGGTCCGTATCCTACGGTACGGACCCCAGGCGACTCGCTTGTTCACAACAACAACAAACATAGTAGCATTTTTTGTCAATATTTATTTTCGCATCTCTCAGGAGAATAGCATTAATTTTACAGCATGGATAGCGATAACGACAGTGTTCACAGCGAAAGTGAGTTTTACTACCCTGAGGAAGAAGAAATAAAAGAAAACATTTCAGGAGAAAGCTAAAACCTGTAACTGTTGCTAACGCCGAGCAAAAACATGGCTGAATCCTGAATGACTCAATTTTGTATAAATAAGGGACTACATAGGCGGCAAAATGTTTTTATTTTTCCTGCCATGGAAGTGCACTTGTATACCGAGGAGGAAGCCATTTGCGTTACAGCCGTGAATGAGGATTCAAAATGGCGGCTCACCCTGGCTCGGTTTTCTCTTTCGGGCGCTCCCGTTTTCTGTTAGAATTTGGTAAAGAAAAAAATAAATATATTATTTACCAGCTTAAGGTCGGTCCGTATGGTGAAATACCGTGACCGAGGTCTTGAAAGTACTGACTGAGGCCTCTGGGCCGAGGTCAGCATTCAAGGCCGAGGTTAGGGTATTTCATAATACGGACCTCCCAGCTGGTAAATAACACATTTATGTCCTGGTTTTGGTTCTCCATGTCCCGGATGAAAAATACAAGTGGCGTATTTCCCAGTAAAACACTGGTGTCTATATAATAGAAAGCACAACCTCTTCCGTTATTAAAACTTTCCTGTGTTGCTGAAAAGCTTATACACCTTTCCAACAGCTTCACCTCTGACACTGGAGACTCCTTCCAAAAATGTGTTGCGTCACCACCTTTTAACCAATCAGAATCGAGAATTCAGCAACAGTGTGATCCCTGTCCATGTGCCTAATTTTATAATAATAATAATAATAACCTCCTGAGTTTCTTTCCACTGATGAACAGGGCTTATATGGGGAAATGACAAATTGTGCACATGCGGCATTCCAGTCATGTGGGATAATTCGGGAATATGGGAAAACTTCCCGAAATTCCGACTTGAACGTGTACACGCGCTGTAGACAAATTGTAGTTTTTTTTAAACCCAATATTAGCTCTCATTAATATATAGCTTCAAAACACCTGCTTTAAAACGTTTTATAATCGTAAACTAGCTGCTAGTTATGCTAAAAAGCTAGTTTTTTTTAAAGCTTGCTAGGTGCTAAGCTAAGCTAAGCCACGCCCCTCTTTCTGCACTGCAGGCTGAGGCGAGTTTATTAGCGAGCAGAAGCTAACTAGCGTTTCACCGCAGCTAAATACACGACACAGATACAAGTTTCAAATAAACCAAGAAGGAAGAACTAAAATACACGAATAACTAATAAATAACACTTGGTCTAGTAGCGTATCATCTTGTTAAACGATTTTAATTTGTATAGTTTGGCCTAAAACGTGCGTTCCCATATATGGTGGAAAATGACTTGGTGCTAGTTGATGTTTACAGTCAGTTTGTTTCTTACCCCATGTTTTGCCTGAAGTTCTGCCAGACGCTGCTGCCTGATAGCCTCCAACTCCTCATCAGCCATCTTCTAATAATGTACAATTTACTTTATAAATGCAAAATATAAGAGTTACAAAGCCCAAGCTGAACACAAATGATATGCAACGGTATAGAAGCCAGCCAGGCTGAAGTAATCAAACCCAGAGCAATCGAGCAGTCGCTCTAGAGATGCACGATGACAACGATGCTTTCCTCAGAAAGAAAGAAGGGTTTTTTTTAAAAGACATTTTCTCATCTCATTATCTATAGCCGCTTTATCCTGTTCTACAGGGTCGCAGGCAAGCTGGATCCTATCCCAGCTGACTACGGGTGAAAGGCGGGGTACACCCTGGACAAGTCGCCAGGTCATCGCAGGGCTGACACATAGACACAGACAACCATTCACACTCACATTCACACCTACGCTCAATTTAGAGTCACCAGTTAACCTAACCTGCATGTCTTTGGACTGTGGGGGAAACCGGAGCACCCGGAGGAAACCCACGCGGACACGGGGAGAACATGCAAACTCCGCACAGAAAGGCCCTCGCCGGCCCCGGGGATCGAACCCGGACCTTCTTGCTGTGAGGCGACAGTGCTAACCACTACACCCCCATGCCGCCCAAAGACATTTTATACAGGAAAAAAGTAATAATTTACAACCATCCGATGTGATGGTGTCAAAATCAGTGTCGGCAACTGTTTCAGGGGAAAAACAGTTAGAATTGCTTATCAGAATCTAGTTCATTGTCAAGTCCATTCTCACATACCATACAAGAAATTTACTTTGGTGGCTGGTGCCTGAACAGTTAAGATAGAAGAATTTAAGAAAAGACAAAAGTACGGGGGGCGGCACGGTGGTGTAGTGGTTAGTGCTGTCGCCTCACAGCAAGAAGGTCCGGGTTCGAGCCCTGTGGCCGGCGAGGGCCTTTCTGTGTGGAGTTTGCATGTTCTCCCCGTGTCCGCGTGGGTTTCCTCCGGGTGCTCCGGTTTCCCCCACAGTCCAAAGACATGCAGGTTAGGTTAACTGGTGACTCTAAATTGACCGTAGGTGTGAATGTGAATGGTTGTCTGTGTCTCTGTGTCAGCCCTGCGATGACCTGGTGACTTGTCCAGGGTGTACCCCGCCTTTCGCCCGTAGTCAGCTGGGATAGGCTCCAGCTTGCCTGCGACCCTGTAGAACAGGATAAAGCGGCTAGAGATAATGAGATGAGATGAGACAAAAGTACGGGCAGGTAACATCTCTGCGGACCCATCACACCCTGGTCACAATCTGTTTAATCTTCTCCCCTCAGGGAGGCGATATAGATCACTGTATGCAAACACAACCAGACACAAGAACAGTTTCTTCCCTCAGGCTGTCTCTGTGATGAACAGCTAAAATACAGATCAGTAATATCACTTGCAAAATATCTGCACACTCATACTGTCATTCTGTGCTCACTGTTACTTATATTATATTTATACTTATTTAAATTTACTATTTCATCTTTGCACTATGCACCATATTGCACCAAAAGGGAAATCCTTTCTGTGATGAACAGCTAAAATCCAGATTCATATATCAGTAATATCAATTGTAAAATATCTGAACACTTATACCATCATTCTGTGCACAAATGTATACTTTATATTTATTTAACTATTCCATACATGACTTACCTGGATTACTTTGCACTATGCACCTATTTTTGTTGTTGTTTGCTTGTTTGTGTATACACTTTATCTGTTTTGTACTATGAGAGCTAAGTGAACCACAGTCAAATTCCTCGTGTGTCCCCATATACCTGGCAATAAAAGTGTTTCTGATTCTGATTAATAGAATAAAAAATAAGAATCTAAAATACACAAATTTGAAAAGTGGACATATATTGGGCGGTGCAGTGGTTAGCACGGTCGCCTCACAGCAAGAAGGTTCTGGGTTCGAACCCAGCGGCCAGCAAGGGCCTTTCTTTCTGTGTGGAGTTTGCATGTTCTCCCCGTGTCTGCGTGGGTTTCCTTCGGGTGCTCCGGTTTCCCCCACAATCCAAAGACATGCCGGTTAGGTTAATATGGGACGGCCTTGGGCTGAGGTGCCCTTGAGCAAGGTACCTAACTCCTAACTGCTCCCCAGGTGCTTTTAGCATGGCTGCCCACTGCTCTGGGGTGTGTGTGCTCACTGCTTCAGATGGGTTAAATGCAGAGAGGAAATTTCACAAGTGTGTGATGAATAAAGTTGTGCTTTCATTCTTTCTTTATTTACCCCTTTATGTAAGGGGTATGTGAAGGGTTGTTTTGGAGTCCAAGCTGTACAGTAGGTCCCTAAATGTGCAAAAACTGGTCACAGGATGAAGATGAAGAGTATATGTAGGGTATAAGCGTACACATGGGGAAGGCATAGCCTAATGTTTAGAAAAGCAGCTTTGGGCCCAAAAGGTCACTGGTTTGAGTCCCTGAACCAGCTGAAGTGCCCTTGAGTAATAATTTAATATAATGTCCACATTCATTGGATATGAGCAATCGCACCCTCTGATTGGCTACTCTACCACGAGGCTATTAGCTTATATACAGTGAGTAGAGAAAAACAAAATGGCAGAGCATGTTGCTCAACCAACTGAGACGAAATAAAAGTGCTACTTGAAAACAAAACCCCAAGCAAGCAACAAAATATGGAATAAAAATATTTGATGGTAAGAACATATACTCAGCAAAAATAAAAACTTGACACTCATTATTTTTCAAATAGTGTTTAGAAACTTTTCTTGAAAGAGTTCTTGTTGTGATTGTGGTTAAATGCATTGTCAAGGGCATTACGTCACACATTCATTCTACTGGTCGGGCCTATGTAGCACGTGCGAGAGCACTGCACGCTAAAATCACGTTTCCACGTGACACAAGTGACGTGACCTATTGATACACGTGCAGTTGATCTCACGGTAGCAGAGTAGAGTGTCATCTCAGAAAAACAAGGTTTTATGGTTAATTATTCGTTAATTTGCAATGCCACGACTGTCAAACATTCAGCGTGAACGTGCCATTGGCATGCTGAATACGGGAACATCCGTCACTGACGTTGTGAGGGTTATGGGATGCAGTCGACAGACCATCCATAATCTCCAGACACGTCTCCATCAAACTGGCACCACAGCCGACCGTAAGGAACCCTCCACAGAACTTGCAGGAGCTTGGTGCCATGCTGGTACAAATATGGCGGCGCATTCCCCAAGCTGTGTTCAGATGCATCATCCAATCCATGAGGAGACGTTGTATCGCAGTTGTGAACGCCCATGGAGGACACACCCGATATTGACATGATTTCATTAAGTTGTGACTCACAGTTTTTGATCATGGACATTGTCGTCGCATTTCCGGTGGAACCGATTCCATGACAAACATGATCTGTATGGTATAGCATCTTTAATGACAAGATAATTGAATACAATCGTTATTTCAAACCTATTTTCCAAAATGTTCAAATTATTGACTTTGAAACGAGTGTAAAGTTTTTATTTTTGTTGAGTTTATATTTATTATTTGTCAAGAATATTTATTAGGGGGCGGCATGGTGGTGTAGTGGCTAGCGCTGTCGCCTCACAGCAAGAAGGTCCTGGGTTCGAGCCCCGCGGCCGGCGAGGGCCTTTCTGTGTGGAGTTTGCATGTTCTCCCCATGTCCGCGTGGGTTTCCTCCGGGTGCTCCGGTTTCCCCCACAGTCCAAAGACATGCAGGTTAGGTTAACTGGTGACTCTAAATTGACCGTAGGTGTGAATGTGAGTGTGAATGGTTGTCTGTGTCTATGTGTCAGCCCTGTGATGACCTGGTGACTTGTCCAGGGTGTACCCCGCCTTTCGCCCGTAGTCAGCTGGGATAGGCTCCAGCTTGCCTGCGACCCTGTAGAAGGATAAAGCGGCTAGAGATAATGAGATGAGATGAGATTATTATAGCTTTTTTCACAAATTGTTACCGTCGTTTCACCAGTTTGTTTACGTTCTAAGCGGAAATTATTTTTTCGGACATTTTGTATAAAGTTTTTATTGTATTTGCAAAAAATAAAAATGCTCTGTTTCTCAAAATGGGTGGCACGGTGGCGTAGTGGTTAGCACTGTTGCCTCTCAGCAAGAAGGTTCTGGGTTTGAGCCCAGTGGCTGACGAGGGCTTTTTTGTGTGGAGTTTGCATGTTCTCCCTATGTCTGTGTGGGTTTCTCCCACAGTCCAAAAACATGCAGGTTAGGCTAATCAGTGGCTCTAAATTGACCGTAGGTGTGAATGTGAATGGTTGTGTGTTGGTCCTGCAGTGACCTGGCGACTTGCCCAGGGTGTACCCCGCCTCTCACCCATAGTAAGCTGGGATAGGCTCCAGCTTGCCCGTGATGCTGCACAGGATAAGCGGTTACGGATAACGGATGGATGTTTCTCAAAATCCAGTGAACGTGGATATAATAAAACAGTTATTCCACTCAATCTTGTCATACATGGCTTATAGCCAACTCGGTGCTACGTGCCTCGTTGGCTATCAGCTCATGAACGACTCGATTTTGTGGAATAACTGCTAATTGTGTAATGTCCATGGAAACTTATTAACTGTTTCAAACCCAAGACTCCTTCCTTAAATGTTTCAAATCTTATCTTACCATGAGAGAACAGTTTGTGTCAATTGGAGACTTTAGATCCCCTAAATCACCCCTCCTTCATGGTGTCCCTCAGGGCTCTGTCCTGGGACCCTTATTATTTGTAATATACATCCTTTCTCTTGGCCACATAATACAGCATTATGGGCTTAACTTTCACTGTTATGCAGATGACACCCAAATTTACATTCAAAACAAACCCTCTTACCCACTCCCTCCGTCCAATCTTGTCAACTGTCTAAATGCAGTTAACAACTGGATGGTGCAGAACTTTCTTAAATTAAATCAATACAAAACAGAAGCCATCCTCATTTCCACCCCTTCTATCTTGAAAAAACTGGAGCACTCACAGCTATCTATTCCTGGTTATTTCACCTTCACTACTGTTGAAGTAAGAAATCTGGGTGTTATTCTGGACTCTACTCTCTCTTTTGACTCACACATTAAAAGTATTACTAAAACAGCTTTTTTTCACCTGAAACGTAAACTCCATCCCTCTTTAACTTCATCTGCAGCTGCAACGCTTATACATGCTTTTGTCACCTCAAGACTGGACTACTGCAATGCCCTGCTCGATGGCATCCCAGCCAAGCGACTAAATAGGCTGCAATATGTCCAAAACTCAGCTGCTAGGGTACTCACTCACACCAGGCCCTGGGATCATATCACTCCTATTCTATGGACCCTTTTCACGTGACGTCACGACAAACGCGGCCGCCATTTTGGACATGTACTACCAGTAGTTTACCACAGCCAGCATTGAGGAACGGCAGCAAAGAAAGTGTTTATTTTCAGCAAGACTTCCATCATGCCACTATATTGTTGTGCACCTGGATGTAGTAACCATCAACAAACAAGGCAAGGGTTATCATTTTATCGGATCCCGGTAGATGCTGACCGACGGAGAAGATGGATAGCGGCATACCAACGCTTGTGTAGTGACCACTTTGTTGGAGGTAAGACGAATAAAATTAGCCAGAAAAGGCATTACATTGCTGTTAACATTCCATTCTAGTTTACTGTAATTATGATCTGGCAGCTATTTACACCGGATCCAGTGTAAATAGCTGCCGGAGCCAACATCCGAGGTTCCGGAGCGCGCTAGCTCGCAGCCAGCCGGAGCGCGCTCCGGCAAGCTCGGACGTTGGCTCCGGCAGCTATTTACACTGGATCCGGTGTAAATAGCTGCCAGATCATAATTACAGTAAACTAGTAAATACAGTTTTCTGCATCTCGCTCCTTTTTCTTTTATGTTTGTCGCCTTCCTCGCATTCAAACCGATTCGAGCCGAAGTCCACTACATGTCCAAAATGGCGGTCGCATTTACGAAGGTCACCCGACTGAAAAGGGTCTATACGACCCGCACTGGCACCCAGTTAAATACCGCATCCAGGACAAAATTATCTTACTTGTCTACAAATCCCTACATAACCTGGCCCCTCCCTATTTATCAAATCTCCTAACTCCATATCAGTTACCTCTAAATCTTCGCTCCACAGATGTCGACCTATTAGCAGTCCCTTACTCTCGGCTCTGCTCTATGGGTGACGGGGCTTTCAGTGTAAATGGCCCTAAGCTGTGGAATGCCCTGCCACTAGCGTTGCGCCAATGCTCAACACTGTCCTCTTTCAAAAAACAGCTAAAAACACATCTCTTTAGCTTGGCCTTTTCTCTTTGATTTTTAATAACATTATTATTATTGATTTCTTATTATTTTATTATTGTCCCGGTAGATGCTGACCGACGGAGAAGATGGATAGCGGCATACCAAAGCTTGTGCAGTGACCACTTTGTTGGAGGCAAGACGAATAAAATTAGCCAGAAAAGGCATTACATTGCTGTTAACATTCCATTCTAGTTTACTGTAATTATGATCTGGCAGCTATTTACACCGGATCCAGTGTAAATAGCTGCCGGAGCCAACATTAATTGGACGTACAGCACTCTGAAGGAGCTGCTGTTATAGAAAATTAATCCATCCCTTTTGATATGAGATTTCAAGTGGTACAGGGGTGCACAGTGGGATAAGAAATGACAACATTTCTTATAGAAAGGAGTCATCTTTGGTCATGGAACCTCAAACCAAAATACTATAACTGCTATCAACAACAGAGACAAAATGGAGTGGTGGTAGTGAGTACTCGGGGAATTGGCACAAAGTAAAACAGTTCTTGTTTATATTTCCACATTACTGCAGATGCATGTACCAAGTTTATTTAAGAATTGCTATTACATTCTCCAGAATACGTCTAGAAATTATATTTGTACTGCGATTTAACCCAAACGCTTCAAACACAAAATCCTGGCTGTGGAGATGAAGATACGGTAATAACCTGCTGTTGTACTCAGTTTTTTTTTCCATAAATGTAGAGTTTATTTTGTTTTGTAACATGTTCTGTCCTGTCACATTAGTTGAAGTTTCACATCAGTTTTACTTCAAGACATGTTTGAAAGTAGGACACAAGCAGGAATAGATCACAATACTGACCTCTGTCATGCATTTTCATACAAGCGAGCTGTCTTTAATGACCTGTAACAGCTTAAAAGTGCCCCTTCAGCCAGACACCAGGATCAGACAGATCAGCGTGAATGAGTGTGCATCAGTTTTGGTCCCTGTGCTGGTTAACTCCCTCTGTAGGTGCTGTACGAAAAGCGACTCAGGAGCAGCGGGATGTGGAACTTCTGAGAAGCATCAGTGATGGTGAAGACAACCTGCATGCAATAAGTCCGTGGCGTCAGATTTAATGAACAGACACTGATCAGACAGTCGAAACAGTATTATTCATGAGACCAGTGATCAATATTCTTTCCTTTACACTGAGAAAGGAAGGGGGGGGGGGGGGGAACGGTTCTTCAAGGGTTCTTTAAGGGTTCACCGGATGATTAAGGGTTCTTCGCTTCTTAGATAAGGGAACGTTGTTTTGTACAATCCTTTTACTTTAGGATTAGTTGTATCTGTGTGTTTGGGATGTGCTATTGTATGTGACTGTAATGTGACTTGGGGGAATGATAAAAAAAAAAAAAATCAATTAAAAAAAATTATTATTACCTGGAACATTTTTTGGAAATTTAAGGTAATTCTTTTTCTTCATTCCTTCTTCACTGCTTTCTTCCTTCTTTCTTCCTTCCTTCATTCTTCTTCCTACTTCACTTTTCTTTCTTTCTGTCTTTCTTTCTTTCTGCTTCAATGCTTTTTCTCTTTTTTCTTCCTTCATTCCTTCTTTTCTTTCTTCCTACTTCACTCTCTTCTTTCTTTCTTCATTCCTACTTCACTTCTTTCTTTCTTTCTTTCTTTCTTTCTTTCTTTCTTTCTTTCTTTCTTTCTTTCTTTCTTTCTTCACTTCTTTTTTCTTTCTTTCTTCCTCTTTCTTTCTTCTTCCTACTTCACTTCTTTCTTTCTTCTTTCTTTCTCCCTACTTCACTTCTTTGTTTCTTTCTTTTGTTTTTCTGTCTTCTTCTTCCCTTCCTTCCTTTCTCTTTTCTTCCTTCCTTCTTCCTACTTCACTTCTCTTTTCTTCCTTCCTTCCTCCTACTTCACTTCTCTTTTCTTCCTTCCTTCCTCACTTTTTTCTTTCTTTCTTCCTTCTTCACTTCTGTCTTTCTTTCTTTCTTTCTTTCTTTCTTTCTTTCTTTCTTTCTGCTTCAATGCTTTTTCTCTTTTCTTTTTCTTTCTTCGTTCTTTCTTTACTTTTTCTTTCTTCCTTCACTTTTACTCTTTTTCTTTTCTTTCTCCCTACTTCACTTTTGTTTCTTTCTTTTGTTTTTGTCTTCCTTCTTTTCTTCCTTCATTCCTTCTTCTTACTTCACTTCTTTCTCTCTCTCTCTGTCTTCATTCCTTCTTCCTACTTCTTTCTTTCTTCCTTCCTGGCTGTCTTGTATTGTTTTCACTGCAATACAGGCCAACAATTATTTACAAATCATTGTTTTCAGTAATAATTTCAACACACCGTCTTGTTTTTTGATTGGGGGTTGGATATCTAAAAACTCATAGATGTAATTAAAAAGAATTACAAAATGAAAGATGAATAAAAATAAATAAATTAAAAAAAAAAAGTTCCTACAGTGACAAATATATTTGTTGATACTGTGGTCGCACATAAAAACGAGAATAAATTGTGCTGGCTCCCAAAGAGATTTTTAATGTCATGTTTCTTTAAAATGCAGCAACAATGCAACCACATGAACATTCAAATGAATAACATCTGAAAGGAGCTTATTCATAAAATTATAAATTACATGTTTTAGTGTGACTTTTCCCCCCACTTACTTCAACATACGGGTAGAAGCAGGTCTCCCCCAGTCCCTCCCAGTACTGTCCGGTCTCAAAACGCATCTTATAGGTACCAGGACTGAAGGACTCTCGAGTGATGAGACCTGGACAACGTCCATCATTGCTGGTAGTTCTTCAGGAAACAGATTTACAAGAAACGTGATGTGATTGTTTAATGTATTAACGTTAGCCAAAGTAGTTACATTACACTCACCAGACACTTTATTAGGAACACCCTTACATACAGTGGTGCTTGAAAGTTTGTGAACCCTTTAGAATTTTCTATATTTCTGCATAAATATGACCTAAAACATCAGATTTTCACACAAGTCCAAAAAGTAGATAAAGAGAGCCCAGTTAAACGAGACAAAAATATTATACTTGGTCATTTATTTATTGAGGAAAATGATCCAATGTTACATATCTGTGAGTGGCAAAAGTATGTGAACTTCTAGGATTTGCAGTTCATTTGAAGGTGAAATTAGAGTCAGGTGTTTTCAATCAATGGGATGACAATCAGGTGTGAGTGGGCACCCTGTTTTACAACCCCGATTCCAAAAAAGTTGGGACAAAGTACAAATTGTAAATAAAAACAGAATGCAATAATTTACAAATCTCAAAAACTGATATTGTATTCACAATAGAACATAGACAACATATCAAATGTCGAAAGTGAGACATTTTGAAATTTCATACCAAATATTGGCTCATTTGAAATTTCATGACAGCAACACATCTCAAAAAAGTTGGGACAGGGCAATAAGAGGCTGGAAAAGTTAAAGGTACAAAAAAGGAACAGCTGGAGGACCAAATTGCAACTCATTAGGTCAATTGGCAATAGGTCATTAACATGACTGGGTATAAAAAGAGCATCTTGGAGTGGCAGCGGCTCTCAGAAGTAAAGATGGGAAGAGGATCACCAAATCCCCTAATTCTGCGCCGACAAATAGTGGAGCAATATCAGAAAGGAGTTCGACAGTGTAAAATTGCAAAGAGTTTGAACATATCATCATCTACAGTGCATAATGTCATCAAAAGATTCAGAGAATCTGGAAGAATCTCTGTGCGTAAGGGTCAAGGCCGGAAAACCATACTGGGTGCCCGTGATCTTCGGGCCCTTAGACGGCACTGCATCACATACAGGCATGCTTCTGTATTGGAAATCACAAAATGGGCTCAGGAATATTTCCAGAGAACATTATCTGTGAACACAATTCACCGTGCCATCCGCCGTTGCCAGCTAAAACTCTATAGTTCAAAGAAGAAGCCGTATCTAAACATGATCCAGAAGCGCAGACGTCTCCTCTGGGCCAAGGCTCATTTAAAATGGACTGTGGCAAAGTGGAAAACTGTTCTGTGGTCAGATGAATCAAAATGTGAAGTTCTTTATGGAAATCAGGGACGCCGTGTCATTCTGACTAAAGAGGAGAAGGACGACCCAAGTTGTTATCAGCGCTCAGTTCAGAAGCCTGCATCTCTGATGGTATGGGGTTGCATTAGTGCGTGTGGCATGGGCAGCTTACACATCTGGAAAGACACCATCAATGCTGAAAGGTATATCCAGGTTCTAGAGCAACATATGCTCCCATCCAGACGACATCTCTTTCAGGGAAGACCTTGCATTTTCCAACATGACAATGCCAAACCACATACTGCATCAATTACAGCATCATGGCTGCGTAGAAGAAGGGTCCAGGTACTGAACTGGCCAGCCTGCAGTCCAGATCTTTCACCCATAGAAAACATTTGGCGCATCATAAAACGGAAGATACGACAAAAAAAGACCCAAGACAGTTGAGCAACTAGAATCCTACATTAGACAAGAATGGGTTAACATTCCTATCCCTAAACTTGAGCAACTTGTCTCCTCAGTCCCCAGACGTTTACAGACTGTTGTAAAGAGAAAAGGGGATGTCTCACAGTGGGAAACATGGCCTTGTCCCAACTTTTTTGAGATGTGTTGTTGTCATGAAATTTAAAATCACCTAATTTTTCTCTTTAAATGATACATTTTCTCAGTTTAAACATTTGATATGTCATCTATGTTCTATTCTGAATAAAATATGGGATTTTGAAACTTCCACATCATTGCATTCAGTTTTTATTTACAATTTGTACTTTGTCCCAACTTTTTTGGAATTGGGGTTGTATTTAAAGAACAGGGATCTATCAAAGTCTGATCTTCACAACACATGTTTGTGGAAGTGTATCATGGCATGAACAAAGGAGATTTCTGAGGACCTCAGAAAAAGCGTTGTTGATACTCATCAGGCTGGAAACGGTTTCAAAACCATCTCTAAAGAGTTTGGACTCCACCAATCCACAGTCAGACAGATTGTGTACAAATGGAGGAAATTCAAGACCATTGTTACCCTCCCCAGGAGTGGTCGACCAACAAAGATCACTCCAAGAGCAAGGCGTGTAATAGTCAGCGAGGTCACAAAGGACCCCAGGGTAATTTCTAAGCAACTGAAGGCCTCTCTCACATTGGCTAATGTTAATGTTCATGAGTCCACCATCAGGAGAACACTGAACAACAATTGTGTGCATGGCAGGGTTGCAAGGAGAAAGCCACTGCTCTCCAAAAAGAACATGCTCATCTGCAGTTGGCTAAAGATCACGTGGACAAGCCAGAAGGCTATTGGAAAAATGTTTTGTGGACGGATGAGACCAAAATAGAACTTTTTGGTTTAAATGAGAAGCGTTATGTTTGGAGAAAGGAAAACACTGCATTCTAGCATAAGAACCTTATCCCATCTGTGAAACATGGTGGTAGTAGTATCATGGTTTGGACCTGTTTGCTGCACCTGGGCCAGGACGGCTTGCCATCATTGACAGAACAATAAATTCTGAATTATACCAGCGAATTCTAAAGGAAAATGTCAGGACATCTGTCCATGAACTGAATCTCAAGAGAAGGTGGGTCATGCAGCAAGACAACGACCCTAAGCACACAAGTCGTTCTACCAAAGAATGGTTAAAGAAGAATAAAGTTAATGTTTTGGAATGGCCAAGTCAAAGTCCTGACCTTAATCCAATCGAAATGTTGTGGAAGGACCTGAAGCGAGCAGTTCATGTGAGGAAACCCACCAACATCCCAGAGTTGAAGCTGTTCTGTACGGAGGAATGGGCTAAAACTCCTCCAAGCCGGTGTGCAGGACTGATCAACAGTTAGCGAAAACGTTTAGTTGCGGTTATTGCTGCACAAGGGGGTCACACCAGATACTGAAAGCAAAGGTTTACATACTTTTGCCACTCACAGATATGTAACATTAGATCATTTTTCTCAATAAATAAATGACCAAGTATAATATTTTTGTCTCATTTGTTTAACTGGGTTCTCTTTATCTACTTTTAGGACTTGTGTGAAAATCTGATGATGTTTTAGGTCATATTTATGCAGAAATATATAAAATTCTGAAGGGTTCACAAACTTTCAAGCACCACTGTACACCTGCTGTTTGATGCAGTTCTCTAATCAGCCAATGGCTTGACAGCAGCACAATGCATCAAATCATGCAGATACAAATCAAGAGCTTCAGTTAATGTTCAAACATCAGAATGGGAAAAACTGTGATCTCAAAGTGTGACTTTCTTTCACAGTGGTATGGGTGTTGATTTGAGCCAGATGAGTGTTTTTGGTTTGAGTATTTCAGAAACTGCTGATCTCCTGGGGTTTACACACACAACAGTGTCTAGAGTTTACACAGAATGGTGTGAGAAACAAAAAACATTGACTTGAGGCCGTGAGCGAGAGTTCTGTGGGTGGAAACAAACGCCTTGTTGATAAGAGAGGTCAAAGGAACATGGCCAGATTGAGCAGTTCAGGCTGCCAGGAAGGATATAGTAATTCATATAATCACTCTTTACATCTGCGGTGAGCAGAAAAGCATCTCGGCATGCAACAGCAGAACATACTGGGTTCCGCTCCTGCAGCCAAGAACAGGGATCTTAGAATCAAGAACAAGTTCCTATTACATTGGCCGGTGAGTGTATACCACAGTGATCCAACTATTTTACCCTGTTGTTAGGTGGTTCCAAGCTGACGTCGTAGGATCCAGGAAGTACAGAGTGATGCTCATGCCGGCAGCTGGTACACCCCGGCCAGTGTTCAGCACATGAGTGGTGAGGGGGCTCGGCGACAGAGCGCTCATTTCTGAACACTACAACATGGACAGTGTTGGCTTTGGAGTTGTTTACTACAGTATATATATAAATATTAATAATCTGTGTACCTTTGACCAGCCCATAGGTTCATCCTGATATTTATATAAAGGCCATGATGAGCATTAAAGATCATAGGCAACGGTTTTCAATTTATGCACATTTTAAACTTTATATGTTAAAAAACCCTCTGTAATTCCCTTCTGGTCCCAAGAAGTATTGTTAATAAGTAATAATTAAAATAAGTTAGTGCCGATTGCGACGAATTTCTGTTCGGCGATTTTCGTGACCACTCGGAGTATGACGTCATTCAAGACAAACAAACCATTTGAGTTGAGTCCACTTCCACTTACTTGCATTGACGTTCGGCTTGAGTGCAGACGTGTGTTCGGGAATTTCCAAAGAAAAACCATGCTTTATTGTTATGCAGTGAACTGTAACAACGGGACCGGTTCAGGAAGAAGTTTTTACCTTTTTCCAAGAGAGGAGAAGAGGCGGAGAGAGTAGATTGGCTTTTTCCGAAAGAGCAGAAGAGGCGGAGAGAGTGGATTGTGCGTGTGAAGCCAGTGGGTTGGCTTTTTCCGGAAGAGGAGACGAAGCGGAGAGAGTGGATTGTGTGCGTGTGAAACAAAATCAAGCAGTCAAAGAAGAAACGGCGCAGCAACGCTCAAGCAAAAAGGAGAAGATTGGAGGGAAACATTTTTACTTTTGCTTGCAATTGACAAGTCAAGAATCCTGAGGGATCCTGTACAATCATTGTGGAAATGAGACAAAGGGATATTTCCTCGCTTAGAGTCGGCTATAAATAGGATAATGCCGCAGATGGCAGGCTAATGTGACCTACCGGCGCACTGTCCAGTAATCGTTCCCTATATCCACTAGGGAGGGCGGTTTAATTATTCTTCAAAAGGGCTCTTATTTAGTATTACGACAAAAGTAGGAATTTATCATAACTACCAGGATAAATCGTTTGAGCGCGAGTCTTGTTGAGGTCTGGGGTCACCGCGATCAGAGTCGGCCGAGTCGCTGTCCGATTCCGAGGCCGCACGGTCAAACCAGTGAGCCACAGTCACCGATTGCTTCGCAACGGCCATAGGGTCATATATATATATGGTTTCACCTTTCAATATTCAATTTGGAGAGTTCCGACTTCAAAATCACCATCACTATCAGACATTTTACACAACCTCTTACGACCAAAGTCCGTACACGTGTGCTTGGTTCGCAAGTAAACACAGAGCTGCTCCCGGTCTGTTTGCCTTGAATGATGTCACAACGACTGCCCCCTGGCGGAGAAAGTGCGCATAAGTAAGATGTAAACAAACCTCCGGAAATTGGGCAAAACAGTATGATTTAACTGTTTTATTCAATCTTAGAGTGCAAATTAGACACTAGGAAGATTGAATTCACTTTTTGGGTCGTTTTTCTAGACAATAAAGTTGATGTTCTGCGTTTCACCTCTGACCGTTGCCTATGACCTTTAAACTGTCCTAATGCTAACATTGCTAACAAGAAAATCCTAACAGGTAGAGAGAGAGAGAGAGAGAGAGAGAGAGAGAGAGAGAGAGAGAGAGAGAGAAGTTTACTCTAAAAACTGATGTTGTTGGACAAGAAGACTCCATGAAGTTGATTCTACAGTGTAAATGATAGAGTACAGCACTTTTTCTGACCAGAGATCACAACCCTGCCTTCTTGTTTTCTAATAATTCAAATCCAAGGCTCGTGAATTCAAAATAAAGTCAGCCTGAAACGAAAATAAAAAAATCACGACTAGAAGCAAACACGTCTTTCATTTCCTGTATCCTTTCCCTTTCAGTGAATCCAGCAATTTTATTTGTGTTCAGTCTGACAGTTGCTTTCCCGATAAAAGTAGAAAAGAACGCTTTTCATAAATGCTCCATGTTGGCGGATCCTTTTTATATTTTTGCGTGCCACATTGCCATCCTTGGTCCAATACTTTTGGAGTCTATCTAAGCTCATGGGTAATTTTCCCGAAATCAACTTTATCCACTGAAATTGCGAAAGCCTCCATTTTAAAAATGTGACTTGAATGCTGTGTTAACAAGTTTCACCCGTAATCAGCTGTCTGAGAGAAGATACCAATTACAAAATCATGTTTTTGAGTTTAAATTCACTTTTACATCAAGTTTAAATGAAAATTGACATGGTTTTAGATTTTCGAATTAAAAAATGGTCAGTCTGGTGTTATTTTAACTTAATCTGTTGTGAAAACTTTTGAGATTTTCACTCACACACACAAACACACACTGTCATAAGCTAATGAATAGTATTATACATACAGGACACTTTTTCCATGGAATAAAAATGTGTTCGATTCCCTTCTAGTGGGTTTATTGATGGCATGCAATCTTATCGTATCGCTTATCCTCCATGTATTACGCCACTCTCCCCAATGGAGAATATGCGTGCAATATTGTTATAATACTGCACGACGTCACACGTCGGAGCTCATGCAAAGATCCGATGACAAAACTTGTCTGCTGCGCATGCGCACAGTCATTTCTTTGAAAGAGAGAGGATCCAGTGCTCAGTTTAAGCATGAAATAAACAAACTGAAAACCGAAACCAAAGACGCGCTGAACACCCGAAAAGCTACCAAAACTTCATTATATATTCTTCATGCATATTTACAAGAGAAAAACATACAAATGGACATCGAAAAACTGGAAAAGAGACACGTCAGAGATGTAAAACTTCCGCACTAGCGAGTGACTGCGACAATTTGGAAACAAATACAGCTGCCAGGTTTGCTTCGTTAAATATGGAAGATTCTGACAGAATTTTGAAAGAGAAAGATGCGTTGAACACTGAAAAGAATGCGTATGTATAATAATAATAATAATAATAATAATAATGATGGCTGGATTTTTTTTTCGTGGTATATCAGATATATTCCATTCAGCGACTCGTCTTCGACTCGTTCATGATCATGCTAGCTGAATGGAATATATCTGATGTACCATGAAAAAAAGCCAGCCAATATTATTTAATTATTTTACTCTTGTGATGATTCCTCTTTTTTTTTTTTTTACCTGATTTGCTGATAAAATATGATCTCTAATATGCTGCAATCTGGTGCTCATGTGTATTTCTTGTCTCTTCTAGAAGCCTTAAAACCTACAGAATGAGCACATAGAGTGACTTAGTACTGTCAGAGTTTATTATAGATATTAATCTCATATTTACAGCTGAGAGTCCATTATTCTGGGACACTGAAGTGTGCTCAGAGTTTGTAGTTTACAGAATGCCACTGCTTATCGAGAAATGATATATATTGTGATAAAACTCATGATGTAAATGCATTAATTTGTCATTAACTGTGTACTTACAGTGTACAGGTTGGATGTGAAAAAGTGTGCAGGAGAAATACAGCTCACTGACCTCCCTGTCATTCACCTGTCAGTGCAAAGGGCAAGTGCGAACTTCATGTAAATAAACACATAAATTACAAGCATAAACTCATATATATATATATATATATATATATATATATATATATATATATATATATAAAAGAGAGAGAGAGAGAGAGAGAGAGGTGCTGACGGTACTCAACCCAAAGCTCACGTTGCTAATATTGTTTTTCGGGAAGTTAAAAATCAGGAAGTAGTGAGTCACGTGACTGGGATAAAGTTTCTGATTGGCTGGATAATCTAATTAGTTTCATTTGATAGAATTCTTCGCAAATACATTTTATTATTATTATTATTATTATTATTATTATTATTATTATTATTATTATTATACATAAAATGAAAGTAATATACCATTTAAATAATAATAATAATAATAATAATAATAATAATAATAATAATAATAATTGTGCACTGATCCAGCAAATGGATTGATGCATCTATATATATGAGAGAGAGAGAGAGAGAGAGAGAGAGAGAGAGAGAGAGAGGTGCTGACGGTACTCAATCCAAAGCTCACGTTGCTAATATTGTTTTTTGGGAAGTTAAAAATCAGGAAGTAGTGAGTCACGTGACTGGGATAAAGTTTCTGATTGGCTGGATAATCTAATTAGTTTCATTTGATAGAATTATTCTCATCTCATCTCATCTCATCTCATCTCATTATCTCTAGCCGCTTTATCCTGTTCTACAGGGTCGCAGGCAAGCTGGAGCCTATCCCAGCTGACTACGGGCGAAAGGCGGGGTACACCCTGGACAAGTCGCCAGGTCATCACAGGGCTGACACATAGACACAGACAACCATTCACACTCACATTCACACCTACGGTCAATTTAGAGTCACCAGTTAACCTAACCTGCATGTCTTTGGACTGTGGAGGAAACCGGAGTACCCAGAGGAAACCCACGCGGACACGGGGAGAACATGCAAACTCCGCACAGAAAGGCCCTCGCCGGCCATGGGGCTCGAACCCGGACCTTCTTGCTGTGAGGCGACAGCGCTAACCACTACACCACCGTGCCGCCCTGAGAGAATTATTCATCTCATCTCATTATCTCTAGCCGCTTTATCCTTCTACAGGGTTGCAGGCAAGCTGGAGCCTATCCCAGCTGACTACGGGCGAAAGGCGGGGTACACCCTGGACAAGTCGCCAGGTCATCACAGGGCTGACACATAGACACAGACAACCATTCACACTCACATTCACACCTACGCTCAATTTAGAGTCACCAGTTAACCTAACCTGCATGTCTTTGGACTGTAGAGGAAACCGGAGTACCCAGAGGAAACCCACGCGGACACGGGGAGAACATGCAAACTCCGCACAGAAAGGCCCTCGGTGGCCACGGGGCTCGAACCCGGACCTTCTTGCTGTGAGGCGACAGCGCTAACCACTACACCACCGTGCCGCCCTGATAGAATTATTATCAAATAAATTTTATTATCTCATTTCATCTCATCTCATTATCTCTAGCCACTTTATCCTGTTCTACAGGGTCGCAGGCAAGCTGGAGCCTATCCCAGCTGACTACGGGCGAAAGGCGGGGTACACCCTGGACAAGTCGCCAGGTCATCACAGGGCTGACACATAGACACAGACAACCATTCACACTCACATTCACACCTACGGTCAATTTAGAGTCACCAGTTAACCTAACCTGCATGTCTTTGGACTGTGGAGGAAACCGGAGTACCCGGAGGAAACCCACGCGGACATGGGGAGAACATGCAAACTCCGCACAGAAAGGCCCTCGCCGGCCACGGGGCTCGAACCCGGACCTTCTTGCTGTGAGGTGACAGCGCTAACCACTACACCACCGTGCCGCCCCATTTAAATAATAATAATAATAATAATAATAATAATAATAATAATAATTGTGCACTGATCCAAGAATTTGGATTGATGCATCATCCGTGATGCACTTACCTCAAATATCTTCATGTCTGAAGAGGTTAATTAGTTACCATGGTTACCAGGTGCTAGCAAATGAAATTGGTTGGAAAAAAAGAATATTTATGCAAACTCACGGTCTTATTCGTCTCTGATTCCACCCTCGCATCAGAGGAATCAAAGCTGATTAAAGCTAGACTGCCTTTCAGATTTTTCAAGTGTAGGTCATAAAAAGAATTTTCCCCTACACCCAGTTATTTTTGTTTAGTGGACCGAAATCTACTGAATTCAAATCAGACTTCCAATTTTATTATTTAAAAAAAAAGAACAATTAATGAATTTACAGTCACGTGGCCCTAAATTCTCCACTATTTTTTCCTGCTTCACCATGACCCAATACAAGATACTACGTCATGCATGACGTAGTGGGCTTTCCCCATTCGCGCAAGGCATTGTGGGATACAAATTTGAAACAGGAGGGGAAAATGAAGGCTGTGAATGAAACGTGGAAGACCGACTACAGTAACGGAAAGCAAGAAGAAAAGACGTTATGTTGCGAAGGAAAGGAAACACAGGACCAAACTAATACATACCGGCGGTCACAATGTTCGAAGCACACAACTGTATTGAATGTCTTTGTATGCTGTAGTGTTATAATTTCCCTTCACTGGAATGAAAAGATCCACACCTGTTCCAGTATAACAATATCCCTGTGCATAAAGTGAGCTCCATGAGGACATGGTGTGTTAAGGTTGGCGTGAAAGAACTTGAGTGAACTGCACAGAGCGCTGACTGAACTCAACCCCACTGAACACCTTATGGCATGAACCAGAACACTGAGTGCACCCGAGACCTCCTCACCTAACATCACTGCCAGAGCTCACTCATGCTCTTGAAGCTGAATGAACACAAATCCCCTGGGCCATGCCCCAAAATCTAGCAGAAAGCCTTCCCAGAAGAGTGGAGCTGATTATAACAGCAAAGGGGGAATAAATCTGGAATGGGATCTTCAAAAAGAACATATGGGTGTGATGGTAAGGTGTCCACATACTTTTGGTGATATAGTGTATTTCTGATACTTGGGCTATAATTCATTAGTGACTTTATTGAGTGGGCTGTGATTTGCTTACTGTATATTAAGTTGCTTATTATATACGTCAAGCTTGGAAAATGTTCGTCAAGTCAAAAAACAATAAAAGATCTATAATTAAAATAGTGCAAAAGAGAACAGAATAGCTCCAGATGCTAAAATATACAAAATTGTGAATGTAAAATTAAAAAAATGTCAGATATGCACCATGTTGTCACATTACTGTATCACACCACATTGTGATCAGATATAACATCTGGACATAATCTTCATTTGTTGTGCCTTGGTGAAACAGTTGTGCTTTTTCTGTAGCGTAAATGTCACTTTTATGGACTATAAACATACATTATGGCAGCCATAATCACAGAAACAGGCAGTAGATTGACCGTGAATCTTTCTGCTCCACTGAGTCTTGCGCTAAAAAAAACCCCTCAACAAACTTTGTTTGAGCACTCAGTTCACTCACACTGTGGAGCAAATTGGCTCGCTGCACTTTGGACCTTAAAAAAAAAAAATTGGTCTTTTTTTTGTTGCTGTCTTTTGTGTCACACACACAAATGTGATGATTGTGCATTATTTCTGGCACAGAAGCAGTTTTGGTCCCTGTGCTGCGCCGGGCCCCCAGCTGAAACTCTGCAATCTTCTGACCTAACAGCATGGCGTGTGCTGTGTGCCTGCAGCATAACACGATTTTATATTCCCACTTATTCCCTCTGAGTGGTCTCTCAGGCCAGAAAATCACATACACACACCAAAAAATCAAACAAGAGGTTTTATTTTATTTATTTATTTATTTTTACCAATATATAAAGAATATTTTCTGCTGTGGCTCACTTCATGAGAATGCAAAAGAAGAAAAGAACCCGTTTCCGACAAACAACACGACACTTCTAATGAAAGAGTCTTAGATATTTCCTTTATTTGTTCTCTTTTCCAAGATTAAAAACAGAAAGCAAGATAAAATCAGACAGCGAGAAACACACGAAACAAAGTTTTACAATATTACACATTATTCCACACTGAGCCACACAGATACGTTCAGGCTGAAGTGCCATGGACACAGAAGAAGAGGATCTGGGAGTG
This sequence comes from Neoarius graeffei, assembly GCF_027579695.1. Lineage (NCBI taxonomy): Eukaryota > Metazoa > Chordata > Actinopteri > Siluriformes > Ariidae > Neoarius > Neoarius graeffei. The sequence goes on from NC_083574.1 coordinate 7,164,756, forward strand.
TGACTCAGTCAGAGAGTAATGAGGAGTTCAAATAGCCACGTCTTTACAGGGGTAAGCAGAATGAGGAGAGAGAGAGAGAGAGAGAGAGAGAGAGAGAGGCAGGAAAGAAAGAAAGAGAAAGAAAGAAAGAAAGAAAGAAAGAAAGAAAGAAAGAAAGAAAGAAAGAAAGAGAAAAGCAGAAAAGTAGGGTGAAGGAGGGAAAGAAAGAAGGAAGGAAGGAATGTAGAAAGGAAAGGGATAAGACAAAAAGAAAGAAAAAAGAAAAAGAAAGAAAGAAAAGCAGGAAAGTAGGGTGAAGGAAGGAAGGAAGGAAGGAAGGAGAAGACAGAAAAAGAAAGAAAGAAAGAAAGAAAGAAAGAAAGAAAGAAAGAAAGAAAGAAAGAAAGAGAAACGCAGAAAAATAGGGAGAAGAAAGGAACACAGAAAGGAAAGAGATGAGACAGACAGACAGAAAGAAAGAAAGAAAAGTAGGGTGAAGGAAGGAAAGAAGGAAGAAAGGAAGGAATGCAGAAAGGAAAGGGATAAAAAGAAAGAAAGAAAGAAAGAAAGAAAGAAAGAAAGAAAGAAAGAAAGAAAGAAAGAGAAAGAAAGAAAGAAAGAAAAGCAGGTAAGTAGGGTGAAGGAAGGAAGAAGACAGAAAAACAAACAAACAAACAAACAAACAAACAAACAAACAAACAAATAAATAAATAAAGAAAGCAAGAAAGAGAAAAGCAGGAAAGTAGGGTGAAGGAGGGAAAGAAAGGAAGGAAGGAAGAAATGCAGAAAGGAAAGGGATAAGACAAAAAGAAAGAAAAAAGAAAAAGAAAGAAAAGCAGGAAAGTAGGGTGAAGGAAGGAAGGAAGGAAGGAAGGAAGGAAGGAGAAGAAAGAAAGAAAGAAAGAAAGAAAGATGCAGGAAAATAGGGAGAAGGAAGGAACACAGAAAGGAAAGAGATGAGACAGACAGAAAGAAAGAAAGAAAGAAAGAAAGAAAGAAAGAAAGAAAGAAAGAAAGAAAGAAAGAAACAGAAAAGCAGAAAAGTAGGGTGAAGGAAGGAAAGAAGGAAGGAAGGAATGCAGAAAGGAAAGGGATAAGAAAGAAAGAAAGAAAGAAAGAAAGAAAGGCAGGAAAGTAGGGTGAAGGAAGGAAGGAAGGAAGGAGACAGAAAAACAAAGAAAGAAAGAAAGAAAGAAAGAAAGAAAGAAAGAAAGAAAGAGAAAAGCAGGAAAGTAGGGAGAAGGAAGGAACACAGAAAGGAAAGAGATGAGAAAGAAAGAAAGAAAGAAAGAAAGAAAGAAAGAAACAGAAAAGTAGGGTGAAGGAAGGAAGGAAGGAAGGAAGGAAGGAAAGGGATAAGACAAAAAGAAAGAAAGGAAAGTAGGGTGAAGGAAGGAAGGAAGGAGACAGAAAAAGAAAGAAAGAAAGAAAGAAAGAAAGAAAGAAAGAAAGAAAGAAAGAAAGAAAGAAAGAAAGAAAGATTAAATCTGTTTCAGTTAAATCTAATCGAGTGGTTTAAAATAATCTTTGTAATTAAACATAAACACAAAGAGTTTGGAACAGTGTGAGAGCCTCCGAGCTGCATTACTGTAAGATATGTGATTATACTCTGATGTATTATGATATTATTTATAACTCTTTATGACAGAATGTAATAATAGAAAACAACAGATTAGAGAAACTGTTTTAATCCCGATTTAAATACATATTTAAACATCGGAGCAGTGGACAAGGTTAGGGAAGTGAAGATTTTTGTTTTTGTTTGTTTGTTTTGGGTCTATTTATTTTGTCACTCAGACCTGGCAACCCAGCATGAAGCGCTGGAGAAGACAGGAATATTGTAGCGTCTCCAGTGTGGCTCTAAATCATTGCCCTGGGATGGGAGTCAGCAAACTATATTCCACTTTTACACTATTTTCCCTCCATCACTACCGACGCTATTGATTCAGTGTCTTGAGCTCCCGTTGTCACGTGATGCACTTGTCTTCACAATTCCATGGAATATTAATAAAATGTTGCAGTGCAATCAGAACTCAGGTATCTGATGTCTCGTTTGTCTTTCTGATTGCATTACATTCGAACCACTAAAATACATTTTTTATTAAAAATGTGAATGTGAATTAGAATGATTCAACCTGCACACATTAAGAAGGTGATACTGGCATTACATAAAGACTTAACACTTTAAAATATTGCACTCATATAAAGCTGATTTATCAGGATATGCAGTAATGGCCAGCAGAATTATAACAACTTTTTTAACTTCGTAGTATAAAAAAAAAAAAACCTCATCGAAATGACACTCAAGACAATTTAATAAAGTTCTAGGAGTTGTACGGAGAACTGGATGACCTGTAATGATGCGTGGAACTACAAACAGGATACACGTGAGTGCTATAAAGAACAAACTAAATGTAATTCCTACAACTTCCAACTTCACTGATGAAACCCAGGATTATTTCTATATGCTGCATGTGTTGTGTCGTGGGCCAGAGACAGAGGTGTCTATGGCGTGGAGACAGAGGTGGGCTCTTCTTCTGCATGTAAGGCTCTTCTGTCTTGCTACATCACTCAACAGACCAGTCTGGAGACGACAGAGAAGAAGCTGAATGCTACAATCCTGATACACCAAATTCAACTTTACAGTTATTGAGCACACTGAGTAAAATTATTACTGATTATAGATAAATTTATGAGACGTAGATGCTAAGTAAGTAATAAGAAGGTGTATTTAGTATTATTCTATCCACATTCACTGGACATGAGCAATCGCACGCTCTGATTGGCTACTCTACGGCGAGGTTATAAGCTTATATACTATGAGTAGAAAAAAACAAAATGGCGGTGCATATTGCTGAAGGAATGGAATAAAAACCCTATTCGAAAACAAAACCCCAAAATTATCAAGTATTTAAAAGAAATAGAAATAGCTAAAAGAATAGTCCCCCCCCCCAATAATCTCCTGTTCCATACTCCAGCCCAGTCGGTGGCAGTAACGCACCTTTAAGTTGGTTTGCCAACCACCAAAATACCCTAAAGAGGAAGAAGAAACCCCCCAAAATAATAAAAAATGTGGATAGAATAAAGCAGTTATTCCACTCAATCTTGTTGTACATGGCTTATAGCTGACTCGGTGCTACGCGCCTCGTCAGCTATCAGCTCATGTACGACGAGATTTCGTGGAATAACTTAAATATAAATAAGAGTCTCTTATTTTCTTTCTTTTCCCATTTTCTTCCTAATTTGGTCTTGCCAAGTCCCACCCACCAGCCAGCTCTCGCATGTCTCAGATTTCCTATGACAGATTTCCAGCTGGAAAATGGAACTCTGAGACATGTGAATCCAGCCAACTGGATCTTTTCAAACTGCTGCTCTTGCTGTGTCACATCAAAGCAATATAGGAGTACAGTTGTACTTAATAAAAATATTGGCATGGACGTGATTACCGAATATTGCTTTTATATAAACAGATTTAGAAATAAGAAATTAATACTGAGTCACTGACATTTCAGACACAATCTGGCCAAATAGAGGCTTTGCACCATCATGTGACCCCCATAGCAATGGTAACTACGCCGCCATGACAGGAGGCACGCTTGTAGTGCTTCATTCAGCCGAGTTAGTTGTTATTGATCGGTATGGGAAGGTTTTGCTCCATTTTTGGATGTGCAAATCATTTTAAATGAAACAAAGACATCAGATTTTTTAATTTACCAAAAGTAATTCATCACCGGAGGAAAAAACTAGAGACATTTACAACCCTGATTCCAAAAAAGTTGGGACAAAGCACAAATTGTAAATAAAAATGGAATGCAATAATTTACAAATCTCAAAAACTGATATTGTATTCACAATAGAACATAGACAACATATCAAATGTCGAAAGTGAGACATTTTGAAATTTCATGCCAAATATTGGCTTATTTGAAATTTCATGACAGCAATGCATCTCAGAAAAGTTGGGACAGGGGCAATAAGAGGCTGGAAAAGTTAAAGGTACAAAAAAGGAACAGCTGGAGGACCAAATTGCAACTCATTAGGTCAATTGGCAATAGGTCATTAACATGACTGGGTATAAAAAGAGCATCTTGGAGTGGCAGCAGCTCTCAGAAGTAAAGATGGGAAGAGGATCACCAATCCCCCTAATTCTGCGCCGACAAATAGTGGAGCAATATCAGAAAGGAGTTCGACAGTGTAAAATTGCAGAGTTTGAACATATCATCATCTACAGTGCATAATATCATTAAAAGATTCAGAGAAGGACTTCCGGTTGCGCGATGTGGTGTTAAGACGTGTGAGCCTGAGCTCCGATACTTTCCAGTTTATAACTTAACGAAAGTGCCTTTACCTTTCACGCCTCTTACATTAGGAGTGATATTGGAATATACTAGTACTTTACAGCTATTTGCAGGACAAAGAGTAATGCGCAAGATGAGGAAAACCAGTGGAAGAACAACGCCGTCCCCGACTGACAAATCTGCTGCTAGCAACATGGCGGATAGTCCTCCGCTAACCACTGAGACACTGGTTGTGGAGCTTGAAAAACTCCGAAAAACAATGACTGACGAACTGACTACTCTGTTGAGCAGCTCGTTGGAGTCTGTGCGTTCTTCTGTGGAATCGATAGAGTCTACGCTAGTTACTCAGGCTGGTACAATCAGGGAAATGGAGTCTACCCTAACTGACCATAGCGACCGCGTTACGCAGCTCGAGCATGATATGTGCGTGCTTCAATCAACGGTGGAAACATTAATGGAGGAGAATGCTGCGCTCCAAACTAAGGTGGAAGATTTGGAATCTAGATCTAGGCGTCAAAACCTCCGTGTCCTGGGACTACCGGAGGGTACCGAGGGGAAGGACTGCAGAGACTTTATGGCCAAATTGTTCCATACCCTGCTGGGCGGGCTGTTGTCTGAACTACCTGTATTGGATCGCGCTCACAGGAGCTTACAGAATCAGCCCAACAAACGAGCAGCCCCGCGCGCTCTGATTGTTAGGTTTCATAGATTCCTTGAAAAGGAAACGGTGCTGAAGTGGGCAAAAGCGCACAAAGATATTTCATACGAGGGCCACCGAATCAGAATTTTCGAGGATTTCAGCGCAGCAGTGGCGAAGAAGCGCTCAGCCTTTAACGATGTCAAAGGGCTCCTCTACAAAAAAGGCGTCAAGTTTGGCATGATCTACCCAGCCCGTCTCCGTCTCACTTACAGGAACAGAGTACACACCTTCGACTCCCCTGCGGACGCAGAGGCATTCTACGAGCGACACATCTCAACCACTGACCGTATACAGCCACTGGTTCCAATTACGGAGGACTCATCTGCCGTGGACCCGTCCGATTAAGCAACGCGCTGACCGCAGGTGATAGCCAGCCTTTGGCTGGCTGGTTTATTTGTTAAGAAAGAACATTTAGGGGCTGAATGTTTACCCTGACATAGTGAACTGCAAAAGACTTTTCAGTTTTTCTCCCCTTTTGTGTTCTTATAATTTTTTAGCAGTCATTTTTCTCTTTGACGCTTAGTTTACTATGTGATCCAGAGGGGTTTATTTTTACTCAGATATCTGGGTTAAAGCAACTGGTGCTGGCAACACTGCACTCTTTGAGGTCGCCATTTAGTGGCTATCTTGCTGTTTGCTTTTCAATGACGTGTTCTCTCTCCTTACAGCTCCATTTATTTCCTCACTTATTGATTATTTGCTGGTTCAATGTATAATGCCTTTTTAGTTCAGGAGCAGGATTAACACAACACAATTAATCGGATGCATGTTTACCATTTCTGGCTACTCGCCGCTCTGGCGGACGAGCTTCAGAATCATTTGTCTGTTATGTTTACTGTTTCAATTTTGGGGTTGTGGGAGTTGGGTGGTTTTTCTCTTAGGCCAATTGTCTCTTTTTTGTGTAATTTTTCCTTCTTGTTTTTCTTTCTCTTTTATTTTTTTTTACCTTCCTTTTAACTTTGTGTCACGAATCCCCATTTTTACTTAAATTGTCTCTGATACAGCTCCCATATGATTCATGTAGAACTAATTATCTCCAAGACTTGATATAGATGTCAACTTCCTCTACAATGCAAGGTGGGTCGAATAGGCACCCCATTAAAATAGTTACCTGGAATGTACGTGGGTTAGGTGGGCCAATTAAACGATGTAAAGTTCTCTCACACTTAAAGAGCCTTTCTACTGGTATAGCTTTTTTGCAGGAGACGCACTTACGCAGGGAAGATCAGGTGAGACTACGCAAACCTTGGGTTGGTCAGATTTTTCACTCCAATTTTAATAGTAAATCCAGAGGCGTGGCTATTTTAATTCATAAAAGAATCCAGTTTTCTCCTGACCAGATACACTCTGATCCCTGTGGCCGTTATATTATAGTTTCTGGCTTGCTCTTTAAAACTCCTGTGGTTTTAGCGAACTTGTACGCACCAAACTGGGATTGCCCAAATTTCATGCCCACTGTTTTTTCTCATTTACCAAATTAGGATACTCATCAGCTAATCCTGGGTGGAGACTTTAACTGTGTCACTAACCCTGCTATTGACCGCTCTCAGTCTAAAACAGTAACACCATCAGCTATGTCTAAGGCGTTAAAAACTTTCATGGAACAAATTGGATGTGTTGACCCCTGGCGCTTTTTCCATCCCAGCGCGAAGGATTTCTCCTACTATTCTCCTGTTCATAAGGTTTACTCACGTATTGACTATTTTTTTATTGATAAATCTCTTCTACCTCTTGTTGGTACTACACAATACTCCGCCATTGTAATTTCTGACCACGCCCCCCACATTCTAGACCTGTGTTTACCATTAAGTTCCCTCAGTCATAAAGGTGGTTGGAGGCTTAATTCCAACTTGCTTGCTGATTCTGATTTTTGTGATTATGTTTCTACAAACATTAATTTTTTTCTTAGATACTAATAGATCTGAGCATGTATTGCCATCACTCTTATGGGAAACATTAAAAGCCTTCATTAGAGGGAGTATTATATCTTTTAGTTCTAATTTAGCTAAAAATAGAAGATTGAAGCAGCAAGAATTAACAGATGCCATTCTAAATATAGATAGGCAACAGGCATTATCAATTAATCCTGATTTAACTGCCAAGCATTTACAATTGCAGACTGAGTTTGACCTATTATCCACTGGGAAAGCAGAATACCTATTGCAGCGCACAAGAGCCACATATTATGAGCATGGGGATAGAGCTGGCCGCCTTTTAGCCTCACAGTTGAGACACGAATATGCTTCACGTTTTATTTCACAGATTTATGACACTTCTCATAATCTGACTACAGACCCCGCCTCCATAAATTCCACCTTTTCCTCTTTCTATTCTACTCTTTACCAATCAGAACCTCCTTCTAATAGCTTTTCCATGGACTCATTTCTAGATAACTTAGAATTTCCAACTTTAAGTGAGGATATGTCGGGAAGTTTAGATGAACCCCTTAAGTTAGAAGAAATCACCTCCTGCATAGCCCAAATGCGGAGTAACAAAGCCCCTGGCCCAGATGGCTATCCAGTGGAGTTTTTTAAGAAGTTTTCTATTCAACTAGCCCCTTTACTACTGGATGTTTATAATGACTCATTGGAGCAGGGAATTTTACCTCCAACTCTCAATCAGGCTTTGATTTCCCTTATATTAAAGAAAGACAAGGACCCAAATCTATGCAGCAGCTACAGACCCATCAGTCTTCTTAACAACGATGTTAAAATTCTGGCAAAGGTGCTAGCACGTAGACTGGAGACATGTCTCCCTAAAATTATTTCAGAAGACCAAACAGGTTTTATCCTGGGCCGTCAACTATCATTTAGTGTACGCAGACTCTTGAACGTGGTTTTATCTCCTTCTGCCTCTCCAACCCCTGAGCTGGTCATTTCCCTTGACGCAGAAAAAGCATTTGATCGCGTAGAATTTAATTACTTATTTTCTGTATTGCACAGGTTTGGGTTTGGAACTAAATTCATTTCTTGGATTCGTCTTCTATACTCTGCCCCAACTGCTAGTGTTAAAACCAACTCTGATATATCTCCTGCCTTCCCTCTAACACGTGGCACACGTCAGGGGTGTCCCTTGTCACCTTTACTATTTGCAATAGCCATAGAACCACTTTCAATTGCCTTGAGAACTTCCCCACTATTCTCTGGTATTATTAGAGGAGGCCTCGAACATAGAGTCTCGCTCTATGCTGATGATTTATTGTTATATGTGTGTGACCCTCTTAACTGCACTGAGAAAATAGTGGATTTACTTAAGACATTTGGAACATTCTCAGGTTATAAACTGAACATTGATAAGAGTCTCTGTTTTCCTGTCAATCAATCTGCTAAATTAATCCCTCCAGGTACACTACCCTTTCAGTTATCCCCTAATAGCTTTAAATATTTAGGCGTCAATATCTCTCATTCACTTAGCTCTCTTCATAAAAACAATTTCATAAAACTTGTTGAGAATATAAAAGCAGATCTTCAGAGATGGCATGCTTTACCCCTTTCACTTGTTGGCCGAATTGAGACAATTAAAATGAATGTGTTACCCCGTATCTTATTTCTGTTTCAGACACTCCCTCTTTTTCTTCCGAAATCTTTTTTTAAGTCACTGGACAGAAGTGTGTCCTCTTTTATTTGGAATGGCAAGATCCCCAGGATTCAGAAAAGAATGTTAGAGAGACCCAAGCTGGTTGGGGGTTTTGCTCTACCAAACATGCTGTTATACTATTGGGCCGCTAACATTCAAATGCTTAAGAAATGGTGTCATTACCCAGACATTAACTGGTGTGTAATAGAAGCAAACTCTTGCATTACATCTTCACTACCAGCCTTGCTTTTTGGTCCTCTCTCTATACGCCCTTCTCAACACACTAATAATCCTTTGGTGCGTTCCTCCTTAAAAATCTGGAAGCAGTTTAGAAATCACTTTGGTTTAAAAGCTCCATCTGTCCTTCTTCCCATCTGCAACAATCACTTGTTCTTACCTTCCAGTATAGATAAGACCTTTATGCTGTGGAGAAATATGGGCCTGGTCTCTTTCAATGACCTATATTCAGTTAATTCTTTTGTAAGCTTTGCTGACCTGGTCAAAAAATGTGGTGTCTCAAATCAAGGTCTTCTCATCTCATCTCATTATCTCTAGCCGCTTTATCCTTCTACAGGGTCGCAGGCAAGCTGGAGCCTATCCCAGCTGACTATGGGCGAAAGGCGGGGTACACCCTGGACAAGTCGCCAGGTCATCACAGGGCTGACACATAGACACAGACAACCATTCACACTCACATTCACACCTACGGTCAATTTAGAGTCACCAGTTAACCTAACCTGCATGTCTTTGGACTGTGGGGGAAACCGGAGCACCCAGAGGAAACCCACGCGGACACGGGGAGAACATGCAAACTCCGCACAGAAAGGCCCTCGCCGGCCCCGGGGCTTGAACCCAGGACCTTCTTGCTGTGAGGCGACAGCGCTAACCACTACACCACCGTGCCGCCCAAATCAAGGTCTTTTTAGATATTTTCAATTAAGAGACTTTGCAAAAACTCATTTCACTTCCTTCCCTACATTGCCAGAAAAAACTCTGTTGGAAGACATTATGTACAATCCAGTTATAAACAGCCGCATTTCCTCAATACACAATCTCCTCCTCTCATCCCAGTTGCCTCCTCTGTTATGGCTTAAGGAGAATTGGGAAAAGGAACTTGGTCTTCCATTGGAAGATGTCTGGTGGATGGATGTCTTGGCCAGGATTAACACCACCTGTATTTGTGCACGAATGAGTCTTATTCAGTTCAAAGTGGTTTTCAGACTTCACTACACCAGGGCCAGGCTGAAAAAACTGTTCCCTGAAGCGGATGATCTCTGCATCAGGTGTTCTCACTCTCCAGCAGATCATACACACACTTTCTACACCTGTACCAAACTTAATGCTTTCTGGTTATCTTTCTTCACCACCCTTTCTGAAGTCCTGAATATTCCTATCTCCCCATGTCCTTTAATTGCAATTTTTGGTGTGTCCCCTGTTTTAGGGAAATTTAACAGTTACCAAGCTGATGTTATTGCATTTGCTGCACTAATAGCCAAACGTCAAATACTTCTTCACTGGAAGAGCCCTAAACCACCTGGCTCTTGTTCCTGGCTTGGAGAGCTTATGTCTTTCCTACACCTAGAGAAAATAAAGCATACTGTTAGAGGATCTTTGAGAACATTCTATAAAACGTGGGAGCCCCTCCTTTCCTATGATCTACTTAACATAAACCAACAATTAGACATTGAAGACTAGTGACACTTTCCCCCCTTTTTTTTTTTAATTTATTGTACATATTGTTTTAAATTGTTTGCTTTTTATTAGTAGTAGTATCATTATTTTATGTTTATTATTATTTATTTATTTATTTATTTATTTATTTATTTTTCACTCTGCTTCATTTTAATGTCTTTGTTGTCTTTGTGTATATGTTTGTATCTTTATGGGTAGATATGCATCTACTAGTTCAGGCCGATTTGCCCTTTCTTTATAATATTTTAAGTTTCATTTTCAGTTCATGGGAATTATTGGGATGGGGAGGGTGGGTGTTTTGGGTGTTGGGTTCTTGATTTAAAAACAAAAACAAACCCATGGCCTGTAAACATTTTATACTTTGACTGTGATTCTCTTTGTGGTTTGCCCAATAAACATATTAAAAAAAAAGATTCAGAGAATCTGGAAGAATCTCTGTCCGTAAGGGTCAAGGCCGGAAAACCATACTGGGTGCCCGTGATCTTCAGGCCCTTAGACGGCACTGCATCACATACAGGCATACTTCCGTATTGGAAATCACAAAATGGGCTCAAGAATATTTCCAGAGAACATCATCTGTGAACACAATTCACCGTGCCATCCGCCGTTGCCAGCTAAAACTCTATAGTTCAAAGAAGAAGCCGTATCTAAACATGATCCAGAAGCGCAGCCGTCTTCTCTGGGCCAAGGCTCATTTAAAATGGACTGTGGCAAAGTGGAAAACTGTTCTGTGGTCAGACGAATTAAAATTTGAAGTTCTTTATGGAAATCAGGGACGCCGTGTCATTGGGACTAAAGAGGAGAAGGACGACCCAAGTTGTTATCAGCGCTCAGTTCAGAAGCCTGCATCTCTGATGGTATGGGGTTGCATTATTGCGTGTGGCATGGGCAGCTTACACATCTGGAAAGACACCATCAATGCTGAAAGGTATATCCAGGTTCTACAGCAACATATGTTCCCGTCCAGACGACGTCTCTTTCAGGGAAGACCTTGCATTTTCCAACATGACAATGCCAAACCACATACTGCATCAATTACAGCATCATGGCTGCGTAGAAGAAGGGTCCGGGTACTGAACTGGCCAGCCTGCAGTCCAGATCTTTCACCCATAGAAAACATTTGGCGCATCATAAAATGGAATATACGACAAAAAAGACCTAAGACAGTTGAGCAACTAGAATCCTACATTAGACAAGAATGGGTTAACATTCCTATCCCTAAACTTGAGCAACTTGTCTCCTCAGTCCCCAGACATTTACAGACTGTTGTAAAGAGAAAAGGGGATGTCTCACAGTGGTAAACGTGGCCTTGTCCCAACTTTTTTGAGATGTGTTGCTGTCATGAAATTTAAAATCACCTAATTTTTCTCTTTAAATGATACATTTTCTCAGTTTAAACATTTGATATGTCATCTATGTTCTATTCTGAATAAAATATGGAATTTTGAAACTTCCACATCATTGCATTCCGTTTTTATTTACAATTTGTACTTTGTCCCAACTTTATTGGAATCGGGGTTGTAAGACTCAGACAAACAAATGGACGATGCGAAGTATTGCTCAGTGTTCCGACCTGACTTGACCAAGCCTTATTCTCTTGTTTACATTTTCTTGTGACTCTGATCTTAACACTCTGTTTATCCTGACCTTGGTTTCATCTCGTCTCCGTTACACTGTTTGCACATTGACCGACCTTAGCCTGCCCCGACAACGATACTTGGATTACGACTTAGATTTAGTTTCCAGTTTGCAATGCACCCGCTCTCCCCTGCATCTGCATCCAGTAAGTGCCTGCACCTTGACAGCTCACAAACATACAAAGTGCAGTGAGGTGCCCATTCTGATATAGTGAAGTGAACGAGTGTAAGAGACAAAGTGCAGCAAGGTGCTCATTCTGATACATGAAGTGAACATGAGCTTAAGCACCTCACTGCACTTTGTCTCTTATGCTCATGTTCATTTCACTGGGTAAGAATGAGCACCTCGCTGCAGTTCTGAAATTAATTTTTTTGGAATTCTTACCTTCATTTTTTCCCCTTGATGATTAATTACTTTTGGTAACTAAAAAAATCTGATGTCTTTGTTTTGTTCAAAACGATTTGCACATCCAAAAACTCAGCAAAACCTTCCCATACCAATCAATAGCAACTAACTCGGCTGAATGAAGCACTACAAGTGTGCCTCCTGTCATGGCGGCATAGTTACTGTTGTTAAGGAGGTCGCGTGATGGTGCAAAGCCTCTATACTGGACTTTGTTTATTTTTGCTCTATGAATGTAAATATATCCCAAAGATGCCACATTCACTGATAGCCCCATCAGCTAGCATATGTTGATTTGTACATTTTGGTTACAAGTGCATCCAGTGAAATTGGCCTCACATTTTCTTTTTCATCTTCATTTGACCAGATTTAGTATTTTAAATCAAAATATAAGCACTTTTAGAATGCAGCTTGTCCAATCAAATTAATGGACCACAACTAACTGCTGTATAATACAGTATAACATGTATGCGCTATCCTCCCGCTGCTACATACATGATAACAGAGATGCCCAAAAGTGGCCTCCAATTTTGTCCAAAATGTCCTGTTTCTGTGGAAACATTGTTTACTATACTTTACGGTATATACTGCTGTTACTGAAGCACACTTTTGGGATTTTTCCTCAGGATGAAGAACTTGATGAAGCTTTATTAAAGAAGCAGCAGGACAACCAGGAAGCAACATGGTGCAATAGTTTAATCTAGACTTTATCAGTGCATGCACTAGTTTCTCAGGGTTCATAAACAGTATGTCTTATTTTAGCTATACTTATGAAATGATACCATTATTACAAAACAATAAGATCAAGCTTTCGGGTGAAAACAGCAACCGTTACTTACTATAGTCAGTCAGTAACCTTAGTATTCCTATTTTATCAGAGTTTAGGAGAATTTACAGTACTGTGCAAAAGCCTTAGGCACCCTGTTTTTTTAGTACTGTCACGATCACACACATTTGTGCTCTGAGCACGCAGTGTGGATCACAAGGTCTAATTACCATGTACCTGTTCCGGTTTAGAGTGCAATCACGGCGTGCACTGATAAAGACTCCGAACACACACAGACTTGGTGAAGTATATGTGCAGTACCTTGCATCTAACATTACCAAGCCTTAGATTCTGTGTTAATTCTCTGGTTCTTGACTTTCTGTTTTTCTGTTTTCTCAACCCTGCTTCATGTTACCTCCGATATTCTGTTTGTGCCTCGTATGACCCTGGACGGTTTCCTTACTCTGTCCTCGCCTAATGTTTTTGAACTGTTTGCCTGCTTGTTTTCCAATAAACACTCTTTCTGCGACTACATCCGTCATCCGCTGCTTTTCATATAATGCGTACAAACTTTGTTATAAATTTGTATTTTTATTTTTATTTTTATTTTTATTTTTTAAAAAAATCTGATGTCTTTGTTTTGTTCAAAACGATTTGCACATCCAAAAACTCAGCAAAACCTTCCCATACCAATCAATAGCAACTAACTCGGCTGAATGAAGCACTACAAGTGTGCCTCCTGTCATGGCGGCATAGTTACTGTTGTTAAGGAGGTCGCGTGATGGTGCAAAGCCTCTATACTGGACTTTGTTTATTTTTGCTCTATGAATGTAAATATATCCCAAAGATGCCACATTCACTGATAGCCCCATCAGCTAGCATATGTTGATTTGTACATTTTGGTTACAAGTGCATCCAGTGAAATTGGCCTCACATTTTCTTTTTCATCTTCATTTGACCAGATTTAGTATTTTAAATCAAAATATAAGCACTTTTAGAATGCAGCTTGTCCAATCAAATTAATGGACCACAACTAACTGCTGTATAATACAGTATAACATGTATGCGCTATCCTCCCGCTGCTACATACATGATAACAGAGATGCCCAAAAGTGGCCTCCAATTTTGTCCAAAATGTCCTGTTTCTGTGGAAACATTGTTTACTATACTTTACGGTATATACTGCTGTTACTGAAGCACACTTTTGGGATTTTTCCTCAGGATGAAGAACTTGATGAAGCTTTATTAAAGAAGCAGCAGGACAACCAGGAAGCAACATGGTGCAATAGTTTAATCTAGACTTTATCAGTGCATGCACTAGTTTCTCAGGGTTCATAAACAGTATGTCTTATTTTAGCTATACTTATGAAATGATACCATTATTACAAAACAATAAGATCAAGCTTTCGGGTGAAAACAGCAACCGTTACTTACTATAGTCAGTCAGTAACCTTAGTATTCCTATTTTATCAGAGTTTAGGAGAATTTACAGTACTGTGCAAAAGCCTTAGGCACCCTGTTTTTTTAGTACTGTCACGATCACACACATTTGTGCTCTGAGCACGCAGTGTGGATCACAAGGTCTAATTACCATGTACCTGTTCCGGTTTAGAGTGCAATCACGGCGTGCACTGATAAAGACTCCGAACACACACAGACTTGGTGAAGTATATGTGCAGTACCTTGCATCTAACATTACCAAGCCTTAGATTCTGTGTTAATTCTCTGGTTCTTGACTTTCTGTTTTTCTGTTTTCTCAACCCTGCTTCATGTTACCTCCGATATTCTGTTTGTGCCTCGTATGACCCTGGACGGTTTCCTTACTCTGTCCTCGCCTAATGTTTTTGAACTGTTTGCCTGCTTGTTTTCCAATAAACACTCTTTCTGCGACTACATCCGTCATCCGCTGCTTTTCATATAATGCGTACAAACTTTGTTATAAATTTGTATTTTTATTTTTCGAATTAGTAGAAAAACATTTTAGATTTCCAAATACTTGCTTTCCAGTACAAAGAACTGTGGCTGGTTCTTTAAGATGCTCAGTAAAACCTACTGTTAGGACTAGGACTGTTTTGGCCTCTAGAGGCCGCTGTTATTTCCTTTTCATGTCGTGTTTATTTTGGCCTCTAGAGGCCGCCACTGTTCCTGTGTTTTGTGTTTGTGTTAATTGCCTAATTATCTTCACCTGTGTCCTTAATTAGTTTGTCTATTTATACCCCTGAGTTCAGTCCTCTTGTCACGGAGTCTTTGTGCTGTTATGTTCATCTCCAGTTTCCTTTGTACTGTGTTTTTTGATCTTCTTAGCTTTTGTATTTTTGCACTTTGCTTTTCTTTTGGATTATACTCTTTGGTTTTTTTTTTGTCTTTTGTTTTGCCCTGTATATAGTGTATATAGTTTAAATAAACCTTTTGATTCTTTTTCTACTTCTGCCTCACGCCTCTGCATTTGAGTCATCCCCCTGGTGGCCTAGTGGGGGTTTGCTGGATTATCACACCAACGAACCAGGTTCGAATCCCAGCAAAACCCTAACAGAAAGACTCCGTCATGACCGACTCAGCAGAGGCTGCTTCAACTGTCTACCCGGCCAACCTTCAGGGAATTATGGCAGCTTTGACACGCTTCGGAGCAACCATGGACGCTCATGGACGTACGCTCACCAGCCAACGTGAGGCCCTCGCTCGCCACGAGGAACTGCTTCAGCAAATTGGGAAAACCCTGGCACAGCTGACATCTCTGCCTGCATCTCCTGCTCCTGATCCAGTTCCTGCTCCTGATCCAGCTCCCACTCCTGCTCCAGTGCCTCCTGCAATGCTGCCTTCTTCACCTCGCGAACCCAGCCTTCCTGCACCACAGAGGTATGACGGCAAGCACAGTGAGTGCCGAGAGTTCCTCACCCAGTGTCAACTCACCTTTGAGCTTCAGCCTACCACCTACACTACGGATCGCCGCAAGATTGCCTTTGTGATCACCTTATTAGCTGGTAAGGCGCGAGCCTGGGCTACTGCTATCTGGCAAAGACAGGGACCTGAGTGCTTTGATTTCCAGCTGTTTTCTGAAGAGATGCTTCGGGTCTTCGATCAGGCAGACATCAGTACCGACGCAGCCCGAAAGCTCATGTCCATCCGGCAAGGAGGAAGCGTCGCAGATTACGCCATCTCGTTCCGAACACTCGCAGCAGTAAGTGGATGGAACGAGACTGCCCTGGTGTCAGCCTTCCACCATGGTCTGTCTGACCCCATCAAGGACGGTCTGGCCTCTATTGGATGCCCAAGTGACCTCGAAACCCTCATCTCACATGCTATTCGTCTGGACAACAGGATGAGAGAACGCCACCAAGCCTTGAGCCCCTCCAGCCTCCCTACCTCTACCTGGAGACCGTCTACCTCCTTCAGTGACTGTCCAGAACCCATGCAAGTGGGTCGTACTCGCCTCTCCGCATCTGAGAGGGAGCGCAGAAGGAGGGACAAGTGCTGCATCTACTGTGGCAAGCCTGGTCACTTCCGAGCATCATGTCCCGAACTCTTGGGAAAAGGACCGCCCCGTCCAGCCGAGGGAGGGTTGTGACGGGGCCTACCCTCTCTCCCGGACTCCCTGGCCAAGGAATCTACATCCCGGTCTCCATCTCCTGGGGTGAGTCTGTCCACTCTTGTCAAGCTTTGATAGACTCAGGGGCGGCTGGGAACTTTATGGATATTCACTTCGCCCAAAGCATCAATATTCCGACTGCACCTCTTGAAGTCCCACTGTCTGTGTCTGCCCTCGATGGCCAAGCGTTAGGTGATGGAAGAGTCACCCAAGTTACTTCTCCAGTTTTCCTCCAGTCTCAAGGTCACAAGGAAGAAATATCCCTGCACCTGATTCCTTCACCTGAGTTCCCAGTTATTCTAGGCCTTCCTTGGCTTACTCGCCACAACCCTCGCATAGACTGGGTAACAAGCCAGGTTGTGGAATGGGGCCCTGCATGCCATGCCTCTTGTCTGCTCTCTAGCTCTCCTGTGTCTCCTGCCGAGCCCCCTGATCTCACCGAGTTATCTCAAGTTCCCACAGAGTACTGGGATCTCAAGGAGGTATTCAGCAAGAGCAGGGCCGCCGTTCTTCCTCCGCACCGGGCCTACGACTGTGCCATCGACTTGCTCCCTGGGACTACCCCTCCTCGTGGCAGACTGTTTTCCCTCTCTCAGCCAGAACGCAAGGCCATGGAGGAATACCTCAAAGATGCCCTGGTCTCTGGGTTTATTCGACCCTCCACTTCACCTGCTGGAGCCGGCTTCTTCTTTGTCGGCAAGAAGGATGGGGGGCTCCGACCATGTATTGATTACAGGGGCCTGAATAAGATCACTGTGCGCAACCGATATCCCCTTCCGCTGATGTCCACAGCTTTCGACCTGCTCCAAGGCGCCACCGTCTTCACCAAGTTGGACCTACGGAACGCATACCACCTCATCCGTATCCGACAGGGAGACGAGTGGAAGACTGCCTTTAACACCCCGTCTGGGCACTACGAATACCAGGTGATGCCCTTCGGACTCACCAACGCACCAGCTGTTTTTCAGGCCCTAATCAACGACGTCTTAAGGGACATGATTAACCTATACGTTTTTGTCTACCTCGACGACATCCTTATCTTTTCCAAGACCGTGCAGGAGCACCGCCACCATGTCCGCCAGGTTCTCCAGAGGCTGCTACAGAACAATCTGTTCGCCAAGGCCCAGAAATGCGAATTTCATGTTCCCGAGGTCTCCTTTCTGGGATTTATTGTACGGACAGGCCAACTCCAAATGGACCCTGCCAAGACCCTGGCCGTCCGGGATTGGCCTACTCCCAAGTCCGTTAAGGAGGTTCAGCGGTTCTTAGGATTCGCTAACTTCTACCGCAAGTTCATCAGGAACTTCAGTTCTGTGGCAGCACCCATGTCTGACCTCACCAAAGGGACAGGTGGATCTTATGGCTGGTCTCCTCAGGCAGAAAAGGCGTTCAAAGACCTCAAGGACCGCTTCTGCACGGCACCCATTCTGGTTCTCCCGGACACCTCCCAACCATTCATCGTGGAGGTGGACGCCTCGGACAGTGGTGTCGGCGCGGTGCTCTCTCAATGTTCGGAAGGAAAGCTGCACCCCTGCGCTTACTTCTCCCACCGCCTGAGTCCTGCTGAGTCCCGGTACGATGTGGGGGATCGAGAACTGCTAGCGGTCAAACTGGCCCTTGAGGAGTGGAGGCACTGGCTGGAGGGAGCACAACATCCATTCCTGGTTTGGACTGACCACAAGAACCTGGAGTACCTCCAGCAAGCCAAGAGACTGAACCCTCGACAGGCTAGGTGGGCCCTGTTTTTCAGTCGGTTTGACTTCACCCTCTCATACCGCCCCGGCTCCAAGAACACCAAACCTGACGCACTGTCCAGACTGTTCTCTGCCACTAACAGGGAGAATGAAGTCGGGCCTATTATCCCTGTGTCCCGGATTGTGGCCCCTGTCCGCTGGGGTATTGAGGAGGCTGTCCGACGAGCCCAACGCCAGGACCCCGGTCCTGGGACGGGGCCACCAGGCCTCTTGTATGTCCCACATCAAGCCCGGGCCAAGGTTCTCCAGTGGGGTCACTCTTCCCCTCTCACCGCCCACCCGGGAGCTCGGAGGACCCTGGACTTCCTGAAAAGACGCTTCTGGTGGCCTAACATGGAGAAGGAAGTAAGGTCATTTGTCCTGTCCTGTGAGGTTTGCACCAGAACCAAGAACCCACGACAGCGTCCCCAGGGTCTCCTGCATCCTCTGACCATTCCCCGGCGTCCCTGGTCCCACGTGGCAGTCGACTTTATCACGGGTCTCCCTGAGTCACAAGGTAACACGGTCATTTTGGTCTTAGTTGACAGATTCTCCAAGGCCTGCCGCTTCATACCACTGTGCAAACTCCCCTCTGCTCTTGAAACTGCGAAACTTTTGTTTAATCATGTCTTCCGAGTCTTTGGTCTTCCACAGGACATCGTCTCAGACCGAGGGCCCCAGTTCTCCTCCCGAGTGTGGCACGGGTTCTGCAAGGTCATCGGAGCCACTGCCAGCCTCTCCTCTGGGTTTCACCCACAGTCCAATGGTCAGACGGAGAGGCTCAACCAGGACCTGGAAACCACCCTGCGAGGCCTGGCTATGGATAACCCGACATCGTGGAGCACCTGGCTGCCATGGGCGGAGTACGCCCACAACACCCTGCAGTCATTGGCCACCAAGCTGTCGCCATTCCAGTGCCAATTCGGGTTCCAGCCACCTCTGTTCCCGGACCAGGAGGAGGACGCGGGGGTGCCCTCGGTCAACCAATATGTGAGACGGTGTCGCAAGACCTGGAGCAAGGTCAGGAAGACCCTCATACAGACCTCCAGAACCAACCAGACTCAGGCCAACCGCCATAGAAGACCTGCACACGCTTTCCGCCCTGGGCAGCGTGTTTGGCTGTCCACTAAGGACCTTCCACTGCGGGTGGAGAACCGCAAGCTTGCTCCTCGCTACATTGGCCCCTTCAAGGTGGTGCGCAGGGTGAACCCTGTCTCCTACCGGCTCCAGTTGCCCCGGACTCTGAGGATCAACCCCACTTTCCATGTTTCCCTGTTACGGCCCGTACTGACGTCTACGTATGCCCCTGCCCCTAGGAACCCCCCACCCCCCCGCATCTTCCAGGGGCAGACTGTGTTCACTGTGAATCGCCTGCTTGACTCCCGCCGGGTCCGTGGCGGGTTGCAATATCTGGTGGACTGGGAGGGCTATGGTCCTGAGGAGCGCTGCTGGGTTCCTGCTCGGGATGTCCTTGATAAAGAACTATGTCGGGACTTCCATTCGGCCCATCCGGATCGCCCTGGGAACGTCAGGAGACGCTCCTAGAGGGGGGGGTCCTGTTAGGACTAGGACTGTTTTGGCCTCTAGAGGCCGCTGTTATTTCCTTTTCATGTCGTGTTTATTTTGGCCTCTAGAGGCCGCCACTGTTCCTGTGTTTTGTGTTTGTGTTAATTGCCTAATTATCTTCACCTGTGTCCTTAATTAGTTTGTCTATTTATACCCCTGAGTTCAGTCCTCTTGTCACGGAGTCTTTGTGCTGTTATGTTCATCTCCAGTTTCCTTTGTACTGTGTTTTTTGATCTTCTTAGCTTTTGTATTTTTGCACTTTGCTTTTCTTTTGGATTATACTCTTTGGTTTTTTTTTTGTCTTTTGTTTTGCCCTGTATATAGTGTATATAGTTTAAATAAACCTTTTGATTCTTTTTCTACTTCCGCCTCACGCCTCTGCATTTGAGTCATCCCCCTGGTGGCCTAGTGGGGGTTTGCTGGATTATCACACCAACGAACCAGGTTCGAATCCCAGCAAAACCCTAACACCTACAGCTCATTTCTTTATAAAACTGCACTCATTGTACCTGAGACTATTGTTTCTTTTCTTTTTTTTAAGCACAAGGGTCGTTACACCAAATATCAACTTTGTTTCATTTATTATAGCTTACTGCTGTTTATAGCATTGTTTTTGGGTAGCTGAGCTCCAAAATATTTGCAAATTGAAAAAGTATATAACATTGTGTCTGCAAATATTGGTGAATTTCCTTTTGCTTAGTTTTATTAGTGATATTTTCTGTCCTGCTGGTAACTAGCGTGCCACAAAACCATTTTTATGTTCAGAGATATAAAAAGTAACATGAAAACTTAGTACTTAGAACTTAAAAATTAGTACCTATGCATTCGCTCAATAAAACTAATGATCTGAGTTAATTATCTCAGCTACATTTTCAATTGTACCTTATTAAAAAAAACCAAAACTCTGCTGGTAACAGAATTTTTCCAGCTCCTAGGACTGAATGTGAGCAAGAGAGAGAGAGAGAGAGACGATAGTGAGAAGATCCAAAAACTATCCTCTGGGGCTAAACAGTGGAGCAAAAAAAAAAAAAAAATGCCGCTCCAGATCATTAGTATATAATTAGCTTAATTAACAGCTTGTAAGCTCCCATGCTACTTTATTTTATGAGCCAACCTACTTTTCAGTTCATTGCCACAGCAATATCCAGCAGTTTGTATAAAGTTAATGGTGTATACACAATTAAGAATTAATAAACATTAATAAAACAGTGATTTAATGGCTTATTGCTTAATTTGTTCTTGTAACTAGTGTAGCTAGTAATAGATAGTGGAGCAATATACTTTATCATGATATTATGGGGCATGATCGCGATATTACAAGTAATAAAACCTGACATGTGTGCAGTTATAGTGTTACCCGCCTGACATTGATTATTTTTTTACAACCCCGATTCCAAAAAAGTTGGGACAAAGTACAAATTGCAAATAAAAACGGAATGCAATGACGTGGAAGTTTCAAAATTCCAAAGTTTATTCAGAATAGAACATAGATGACATATCAAATGTTTAAACTGAGAAAATGTATCATTTAAAGAGAAAAATTAGGTGATAAATTTCATGACAACAACACATCTCAAAAAAGTTGGGACAAGGCCATGTTTACCACTGTGAGACATCCCCTTTTCTCTTTACAACAGTCTGTAAACGTCTGGGGACTGAGGAGACAAGTTGCTCAAGTTTAGGGATAGGAATGTTAACCCATTCTTGTCTAATGTAGGATTCTAGTTGCTCAACTGTCTTAGGTCTTTTTTGTTGTATCTTCCATTTTATGATGTGCCAAATGTTTTCTATGGGTGAAAGATCTGGACTGCAGGCTGGCCAGTTCAGTACCCGGACCCTTCTTCTACGCAGCCATGATGCTGTAATTGATGCAGTATGTGGTTTGGCATTGTCATGTTGGAAAATGCAAGGTCTTCCCTGAAAGAGACGTCGTCTGGATGGGAGCATATGTTGCTCTAGAACCTGGATATACCTTTCAGCATTGATGGTGTCTTTCCAGATGTGTAAGCTGCCCATGCCACACGCACTAATGCAACCCCATACCATCAGAGATGCAGGCTTCTGAACTGAGTGCTGATAACAACTTGGGTCGTCCTTCTCCTCTTAGTCCGAATGACACGGCGTCCCTGATTTCCATAAAGAACTTCAAATTTTGATTCGTCTGACCACAGAACAGTTTTCCATTTAAAATGGACACAGTCCATTTTAAATGAGCCTTGGCCCAGAGAAGACGTCTGCGCTTCTGGATCATGTTTAGATACGGCTTCTTCTTTGAACTATAGAGTTTTAGCTGGCAACGGCAGATGGCACGGTGAATTGTGTTCACAGATAATGTTCTCTGGAAATATTCCTGAGCCCATTTTGTGATTTCCAATACAGAAGCATGCCTGTATGTGATGCAGTGCCGTCTAAGGGCCCGAAGATCATGGGCACCCAGTATGGTTTTCCGGCCTTGACCCTTACGCACAGAGATTCTTCCAGATTCTCTGAATCTTTTGATGATATTATGCACTGTAGATGATGATATGTTCAAACTCTTTGCAATTTTACACTGTCGAACTCCTTTCTGATATTGCTCCACTATTTGTCGGTGCAGAATTAGGGGGATTGGTGATCCTCTTCCCATCTTTACTTCTGAGAGCCGCTGCCACTCCAAGATGCTCTTTTTATACCCAGTCATGTTAATGACCTATTGCCAATTGACCTAATGAGTTGCAATTTGGTCCTCCAGCTGTTCCTTTTTTGTGCCTTTAACTTTTCCAGCCTCTTATTGCCCCTGTCACAACTTTTGTGAGATGTGTTGCTGTCATGAAATTTCAAATGAGCCAATATTTGGCATGAAATTTCAAAATGTCTCACTTTCGACATTTGATATGTTGTCTATGTTCTATTGTGAATACAATATCAGTTTTTGAGATTTGTAAATTATTGCATTCCGTTTTTATTTACAATTTGTACTTTGTCCCAACTTTTTTGGAATCAGGGTTGTAGAACAGCATGCTTCAGAGTGTTTATTTCCTCACTGAATGCTGGGGCATGCTTGTGAAACACCTTAGTTCCTGACTTGTCATGTTACTGAGAAGCAGCAAAGCACAAAATCTTCTGTCTTGACTGAAAACTTTCCCATGGCAGAAAGCTTAAAGTTATAGCTATAACTTTGATGGTTAGAATAAGTGCTGACACTGGAGACTCCTTCCATCCATCCATTATCTGTAACCGCTTATCCTGTACAGGGTCACGAGCAAGCTAGAGCCTATCCCAGCTGAGTATGGGCGAGAGGTGGCGTACACCCTGGACAAGTCACCAGATCATTGCAGGGCTGACACATAGAGACAAACAACCATTCACACTCACATTCACACCTACGGTCAATTTAGAGCCACCAATTATCCTAACCTGCATGTCTTTGGGCTGTGGAGGAAACCGGAGCATCCGGAGGAAACCCACGCAGACACGGGGAGAACATGCAAACTCCACACAGAAAGAAAGGCCCCCTGTCGGCCCCTGGGCTCAAACCCAGAACCTTCTTACTGTAAAACGACAGTACTAACCACTACACCACCTAAATAAATGTCTCCTTGGAGAAAACTTCACTGTATCAGTGATTAAGTTTTTCTTTGTTAAATACCATCCCAGTTTTTAGACTTAGATTCAGTGGAGAGTTTTTACTCTAGAAATTATAATAGATCAGAGTGCGTTCATACAAATCTGTGATTTGCGATTTGCCTTGCAGCCAGAGCTACCGTCAGAGCTGCTGTTATAGAAGATTAATCAACGCTTTTAAACCAATCAGGGGTGGGTTTCCCAAAAGCCTCTTAATGCTAAGAGCATCTTAACTAGGAGAGAGAGTGTTCACTGTGCTGCTCGGTCTACCATTTAACGATTATCTTTGTGCTGCGATGCTTTTGGGAAACTCAGGCCAGATATGAGATTTCAGCAGCTTCTTCTTCTTCTTTCGGTGGTCTCCACAGTGGATAATGTCCCTCCATCTCCTCCTGCCCTCTGTATCCTTTTCTGTCACACCAACCATCCTCATGTTCTCCTTCACCACATCCATAAATCTCATCTACCGTATGCTCTTCCTTGTTTCCGTCTACCTGGTAACTCCATTTCCAGCATTCTTTTCCCAATATACCCTGGATCTTTTCTCCGTACATGTCCAAACCATCTCAATCTTACCTCTATCACTTTGTCTCCAAGTCGTCCTACATGTCCCGTCCCTCGAATGTTCTCACTTCTAATCCTGTCCAACTTTATTCCCAATGAAAATCTCAACATCAACTCTACTACCTCCAGTTCAGCCTCCTGTCTTTTCATCAGTGCCATTGTCTCCAAACCATTGTATTGTATTGTTTATTTTTGAATAGGGACAGATACAAAGACATAGATATCTGGAACAGTTATCTGATGTATGCATCACAGTATTTGTAGCCAAAGCTAATTCACAACACTTGTCCCTAGTTGGGCTTTTAATTAAACAAAACAAAAAAAGAGAAAATGAATATTTAAAATCTATGAGAAAAAATATATATACATAAAAATAAAATAAAATAAAATAAGAAATAATGATCTTAATAATAACAAAATTAAAAATAACAATAGCAATAGTAAAAATAAAAAGACAAATAACAAGCTAAGTATCTAAACTAGTGATTCAAACTAAATATGAGAGCAGGATTGCTGTTGAACTAGCCATTGTTTTGTTTGTTTTTTGAAAGAGAGAAGTGTAGCTATGGATTTTAAACTGTCTGGTAGAGAATTCCATAATTGCGTTCCTTCTATTGAAAAAGAGGTTTGTGCAAATGAAGTTCTACGGAATGGAACAATGCAATTGCCTTTTGACATTGCTCGGGTGGTGGATCTAGTACCACTTTGAAGTCTTGTTATTGACTCACAGAGCAGTTGAGGAGCAGTATTATTGAGGCATTTAAAAACCAATTTAACTGTGTATAATGAAATAAAATTAGTAAAACTGAGAATCTTATATTTGTTTAAAATTTGGCAATGATGATGCCTTATTCTTTTCTTGTCTAAAACTTTGAGGGTTTGGTTATAGAGGCATTCTATGCATTTTATTGTTGTCTGGTGAGCCTGAGACCATGTGGTCAAACCGTAAGATATATGTGAGAAAATCATAGAATTCATAAAAACAAAGGCACAATTTAGAGTTAAGCAATTTCTTATCATCTTAAAACATCCTAGATTTGCCTTAATAGTCTTACACATTTTCTTTACATGACTTTTAAAGTTCAACTGATAATCCATGATTATACCCAGATATTTCACTTCGGGGACTTGCTCAATGGGCTCACCGTTAATTCTTATATCCAGGGTGTTTATTGGTTGTTTCTTTATAGAGAAACACACAGAATTTGTCTTTTTAATGTTTAGGGTTAAACAGGATGAAGCCAGCCAAAATGCTATTTTATGCAAGGTAGTATTTAGTTTCTCAGCCACAAGAGTACAGGTCTTACCAGATGCATATACCACTGTGTCATCTGCATACATCTGTAGACCTATATCTGGGCACACATCTGGTAAGTCATTGATATAAAGACTGAACAGTATAGGCCCTAAGACAGTACCTTGAGGGATCCCCGTTTCAATTTTAAGAAAATTAGAACTCACATCATTAATAGTAACACATTGCTCCCGGCCCTTTAAGTATGACTCAAACCAAGACAATGACTTTTTAGAGAAATTGAACTTAATTAGTTTTGAAATTAAAATATTGTGATTGACTGTATCAAACGCTTTTTTTAAATCTAGGAATACTGCACCGACCACATGCCCTTTGTCAAGTGATTGTTTTATTTTTTCAGTTAAATAACTTCGCTCCTTTCACGCATCCCACAATCCATTGCGCAGTTGGGAACTTCCAGTGGCCAGACCCAGGCTGCTGATAACGGTACAAAAACCAATATTGGGCTATATAATCAGTTTCGATGTTCAAATATTGAATGTTCAAATACTGTTACAGGTTTCCGTGGTCTCATAGATTTTTTCAAGATTCATGCTGCTCGAAATGTTTGCACATTTGTCATCAGTTTCGATGTTCAAATATCGGATGCAAGCTGAAATGTGATGTTATTAGATTGCTTTTCTATCTCTAGTTACTGGTTCTATGGTATTTTTCATCAGCACAGAAGCTTTTAATCGGTCGTCCTTATATTATCGCCCATACAGCTCTTTCACTTTCACTCTCTGCATTGTTTACATGAAATCCATGTTCCAACTACTCAGCACTATAACTCTGGCCAACAACATTAACAGTGTACATTTACACTGATGACAAATTGTAAATGTGCAATTATTTCGAGCAGTATTAATCTTGAAAAAAATCTGTGAGACAATGTAAACCTGTAACAATATTTGAACATCGAAATTGATTATATAGCCCAATATTGGTTTTTGTACCGTTATCAACAGCCTGGACCTGGCCACCGGAAGTTCCCAACCATGCAGTGGATTGTGGGATATGTGGAAGGGTGAATACAACATTGCTGCTCTTCCTCCTGTTGTCTACATTTTCCCTTTCACTCTTGCTGGTGCCTTTCTGTCACAAGTCACTCATGACCAAGGGCGGCTGGTGCATAAGGGCGATTGGGCGACGCACTGCCAAAACGAAAAAAAAAAAGTTTTTTTCCTTTTTTTAAAACAAACTTTCACCAGTGCTGCTCGAGGCCGTTTTAATCTGTCTCTGGGTATCATTGTCCAATCAGGGTGGTCTTGCTTCTAGAGTACCGCCCCTTTTGGGGCGATTTCAGTCACGCTGAAAATTGCCCAAGAGTTCACTGATAGAGTCCCATGTTAATATATTTTTTTTCTCCTGACTGACACTTCAATGCAATCTCTATGGGTTCCGGGGGGGCTTGCCCTAACGTGCTTACGTCACTGCGAAGCGCGGCAAAGTTGCGTTCGATCCGCTCAGTTTCTGAGGTGAGATGGATGCGGAAAGCAATTCAGTGCGGTCCTTAAAAGAAGTTCCATTTAGTCAGTGATCAAATCGAGCTAAATTGGCAACAAAACAAGCTGGACCCCCCTCGACCAAATCTAAACATAAAACACATTTCGACAAGGGGGGGAATCATATACTCGAGGTTTTACTTCAACATGGTCCCAGCGCAAATCCTGGCGAGCTGGCTGCGAGGACGCCTCAGCGGTTTTCTGCTCCCCCTGCTTACTTTTCCACCCTGGAGGTGGCTCCACGGACAACACTGCTTGGACGGTCACTGGAGTTTCGGACATGCATCATTTGTCGGAGAAAATAAAAAAACATGAGTCATCAAAGATTCACATGGGCAGCTGCCTGAAATTTTCGGCTTTTGGGAGAGTGAGCATCGCTACACAACTGGATGAGGGCTACAGGCTAGCAGTTCACCGCCACAACGATGAGGTGAGCAAGAACAGGCACATATTAAACCGGCTCATCCAATGCGTGAAATTTTGTGGAGTGTTCGAGTTAGCTCTACGAGGCAAAGACGAAACTGAGGGCTCCAGTCACTGTGGTGTTTTTCTGGGTTTGGTTGACTTCGTGACTCACACAAACACACAGTCACAGAATGCGTTCACTTTTGATGTTTTCAATGTGCATTTTTATATTTGCAACACTTTGCTCTGAGAGTTAGCACTTTGGTAATATCCTTGGTAAATACCAGTAATTGCAAGATCTAAAGATCCACTCATCTATTTATTCAACTGCTATTGTTATGTTCGCCAACTATTTACAATGTTTTGTTACAGTAAGTGCACTTTCCTGTTTGTCCTTAAGTTGCACAGTCTGTAAAATTCTTGCTGGTCATGGAGTTTGAAGTACAAAATCTATTTACAGAACGTTCTGTAGAACAGTTGACTTGCTACCTAGGTCAATTTACTTCAGTCCTGTGGACATTTATGGTCCGTGTAGACATAACGGGGGAAAACTGCCCCCCCGAAAAAAAATTCAGGAGCCGCCACTGCTCATGACTCTCTCCTCCATCCATTCCAACCTGCTTGCACTCTCCTTCACTTCAAGATTTCAGCAGCGCTGTGGTATCAAGGAATTTAATGCATCCTACAGGCTTGTGCCCTAATTTTAAGGACTCATGACTCGACTTGGACTTGAGCACTGATGACTCGGACTTGGACTCATAAATTGAAGATGAGGACTCTGATTTTTTATTTATTTTTTGTAACATGCCATAATAATTCGGCATAAGATATTTATATCTACATTAATTTTTGTGCTAATTTCGTGCAAGAGTGTCACACCTGTGCGCCTTGGCGCATGCATCAGATAGACTCTCGGGCGCGCTCTGGACAGTGCGCGTGCCAAGATTCTTGCACATCGTAAATGACTCGCACCTGCACAGGATTAAGGCACAATCAGCGCCCTGATATAAAAGCTGTGAAAATGCACTTACTTTGCGAAGTATTGAGTTGCATTGCTGACACATTGCCAAGCCTTATTTCCTTGTTTGGTTTCCTGATCCCTGATTTCCTGTTTCTCGTTTTTAATTCTGCCGAGTCTACGATAGCCTGTTTGTGCCTCGCTCGACTTATTGCCTGTTTCACTGTTTTACGATTTTGCCTGCCGTTCTGGATTGTTTACCTGTCTTCACTTGTATTAATAAACACACTTTCTGTACTTACATCCGTCTCCCAACCATCTCTGATAGAATACTTCGCACAGAGAGACACCTGATCATATGCCATGTTCAGGAACGCTAATGTTAGTGGTGCTAAAACAGCCACAGTCAAATGGTGTGGTTGGAGTCTTGTTCTCGGACTTGACTCGGATCAATAGTGGACTTGACTCAAAATTTTTTTAATGACTTGGACTTGACTCGGGGGACTCGAGACTGGACTCAGACTCAAGGTTTAGTGACTTGACTACAACACTGGTATCCTACCAGAGCAATGACAAGATGCAAGAAATTTTCTTGAGAAACAACTACGTGTGTGTGTGTGTGTGTGTGTGTGTGTGTGTGTACACATATAAACAATTTTTTTCACTCATATTTCATTACCTGAGCTCTTTGCCTCTTTACATTTCATCCTCCATGTCAGAGTTGTGATGATTCATCTGAAGTAAAGAGAAACACATCGACTCTTTACTACAAGCACCAACACTCCAACATGCAGCTTCAATATGTTCATCGTGATCCTAAAGAGAACACAGTGCACTACAGATTGCTCCAGATCAATGAGATGCGAGTCACCGTCACAGTGTTCGATCTCAGATCAGTCATTTTCCCAGCAGCACTGCATAATAATGACTGCAAATGAAGTCACGCTGGGATGACGGAGAGAGACGAGTCAGCGCTTGCTGAGTCTCTCCTCTCTAACATATGGGCTCTTGCTAAGAAAGACTGTGCTCTCATCATTTATAGAGGAGCACAACCAGCCCGGAAAACAGCTTGAAAAACAACAAGCACTCTTAGCTGGAGGAAATGAGAAATGTTGCACTACCTAATTACTGTACATAGGGGTGTACTTGAAGAATATCTGGTTTGATTCTTGGTGCAGAAATGACAAAACAGCACTGGTTTCATCGTCACACTCTCTTAGAACCTGATACTGTAGGGATTTAGTCGTAATACTGCGAACACTGCAGTGATCATTTAAAATAAAACCAAATAAATGTGGCTCATTATTTATTCATGAACCGCAATGATTTGATGAAGTCAAAGGTCGTTTGGCTCTTGTTTTGGGCTCGAGGATTTCAGCTGATACCCTGTGCAACAGAATTTCTTTCCAGAGGTGAGAAAATGGATCATTTCTTTGCTGTGAAGCAGAAATTATTCTACATTCACTGGATATGAGCAATCGCATGCTCTGATTGGCTACTCTACTACTAGGCGATCAGCTCATATACCGTGAGTAGAGAAAAACAAAATGGCGGAGAATGTTGCTGAACAAACCGAGGACGAAATAAAAATTCTACTCAAAAGCAAAACCACAAAAAAATACAAAAAAGCAACAAAATATGGGATTAAAGTATTTGATGATAAGAACTTATCTTTTTTTATTTTTTCAAGAATTATTATTATTATCGCATTTTTCACAAATTGCTCCTGTCATTTCGCCGATTTGTTTACATTCTAAGGGGAAATCGTTTTGTCGGATGTTTCGTATGAAGTTTTTATTTATTGAATTTGCAAAAAAATAAAAATGCTCTGTTTCTCAAAATCCAGTGAATGTGGACAGAATAAAACAGTTATTCCACTCAATCTCGTCGTACATGGATTATAGCCGACTTGGTGCTATGTGCCTCATCAGCCATCAGCTCACGTATGACTTGATTTCATGGAATAACTGTTAAATATGATAAGTAGAACCAAACTAAATGTCAGAAATCAACTCGGGAAAGAAATGCGAGAGAGAGAGAGAGAGAGTATGAAAGAGGAACAGAGTGCTCTTTAAAGTTACTTGAAAATATCTTGAATTCATTGAACTCAGGTATGCTTAGAAAAGACGATCTTTGGGATGGTCAAGGGATCTTTCACCATGGGTGAACAGTTCTAGTTCTACTTGGAACGTTTGGTCTGAAGTCCATGGTTCTTTTAATGGTTCCTCTAGAAGTGAAAAGAAAGGAACGGTTTTAAAAAGCGTTTCTAAAAGTGTGCTTTAATCTGCCATTCATATATTTATGGTCATTAACTGGGGAAGAAAACACGATGCAGTGAATTGTGGGTGCCAATATTTACACTCACAGACCAGAGTTCAGCTGATATTTTGTAACTTGAGGAATTTGATCGATGCTCATTTATGTGATCAGAGCTGAAATGGAAGTGTTAACTATGTGTAAAATTATGGAATTATGGATACCTAGTGATATATGTAAATTAAGAAAGAAAAAATTTAAGTGAAAGTTATGAAAAATACTTTTTGAATTTTTATTCAGAGAAGATAGCTATGTTGATGTCCTTTCAATTGCAGACAGATTAAATTTGAAATTAAAAAATATAGCCACAAGCAGCGATGAAGGGCCCGAGTACCTCCGGTATACCAAATCTGGCATGAATCCAACAAACTGCCTAGGAAGAGAACGTCAAAATGTAACATGTCAAAACACACAAAACCAAAAATACCTCACTTCCTGTTGAGTCTGGCTAATACAATGTACATTACAGTGTTTGTCTTTGGGCACTCCACACACCTACGTACCAAATTTGACACAGATAGGTGAAACTATAAACCAGGCAAAAGTCTCAATGACATGTGGAGGTGCTACGGGGTCCCCTGGACACACCCGGGGCCAAGGCTCTATCCCATACCCCTCTTCCACCAAATCAGTTCCAGGGCTGGTTCGGGGCCAGTGCTGGTGCTGGTTCACAACTCGTTCAACTTGCGAGCCAGCTGAGAACCAGTTTGCTTTTCCATAGCTCGCGGTGCGAAGGGAAGCCATGCCATTACGTCACTGTATACGTCAGTTACGTCGCTACGTTTGCATAAACCTTGGCGCGAATATCGAAGCAAAAACAACACGGAAGAAGTAGCAGCAGCAACAACAACAATAATAATGGATGACTTTGCGTTTGTACAGCTGCTGCTTCTCGTTGCTTAAAAATGGCGATCTTTCGCGGTCTTGTTATTGTTGTTGGTCTTAACAACTCCGCCCCCCCACTGATGTAAGCGGTTCTTTCCTCTGGCCCAGCAGAGAGTTGGTGCTAGCCTGGAACCGGTTTTTCTGGCCCCAGAGCCAGTTCTTTGTCAGTGGAAACAGAAAACCCGGTTCCAAACTAAGCACTGGCCCCGAACCAGCCCTGGAACTGCTTTGGTGGAAAAGGGGCACCTGAGTAGCAGTGGCCAGGACTGATGTGTGTACCAAATTTCATGAGTTTTCAGCCATGGGAACCACCTCAAAAATGGCCAAGTCTTGCAGAAAAAGAATAATAATAATAAGAACCCTTAGGAAAACTTTGCAGCACCCTCTGGTGCAGTGCCCTCTGGTGGACACCGGAGGCCCTGCACCTCCAGTGCTTTGCCCTAATGATAAATTATAAATGCTTCAGATTTTTCATTTCTTTAACAATATAATTTAATTTTAGCTCTTAGTTATAATTATTTTCTTTTCCTTTTTATAATTATTTCTTTTCTGTGTAATATATCACTTGTCATCTAAATTACTTAGTTGACTATTTGCGTGACGGTGTTAACTTGCAATTATCATTTTTATTTTCTTATAATAAACTTGAACTTAACTGTTAACTTCACATTTATTTTCTGAACAAGCATGAAGCCGTAGCTATGCTAACTTCCTGTGTTGCAATACTCAAGCTTATGAAGTAAACAGTAGAATATTTGCTTTCCTTTCATTTGGATATCATCATATAAGATGAAATTATATTTTTTAAATATACTCTCGTGGTTTTATGTTATGGCATAATTAACAGAAAACCCCCTAGATCTGATTTATTTTATTTTACACTCTAAAAAATAATGGGGCCAGTACCGGTTCTTCAGGGCGATGCCATAGAAGAACCTTTTTCAGGGCTTCAAAGAACCGTTCATGCAACAGTTCTTTAAAGAACCATTTAAACCATTTGTTTGAGCAGTGAAGACAGATTTGTGTAAACATAGCCTATGTACATTGACCAGCAAATGGTAAGAGAATGCCAGGCTCTGAAGAACCATTTCCAATGTGAAGAACCTTTCGCATAATGTAATGGTTCATCACAGAGTTTTGACTCTCCATGGAACCATCCAGAGATTTGAAGAACCACTGAAGCACCTTTATTTTTTAGAGTGTACTCACCTGACTTTTTTTTCACATTTAAAGGAAGGTCCTTGATTTAAAGTGGTTTGTTCGAGAGACTATAAAAAAATCTCCTTGTCCATCACCTCAACTCAAGAAACACCTGGCGACTTTTATAAAGTGTATGCAGAAGATCAGTAAATCTTCTGCATGTGCGCAACACGAGTCTGAACACTTGGACCTGTCTTCTGCCAGCTCTGAATGTTATTTTAAGTTCGTTTCTTAAGACAAGGATTTTTTAAGGTGCTATTGTTGACAGTTTCGGCGGGAATCTTCCGCCTTCTTCAAAACAGTCACCAGATGTCGAGTGGTGACGTGCCTTATCAGCTGATGTTATGCTACGGAGGCGTGAACGTCCCACCCAATTTGACAGGTAGAGAGGGATTTGCAATGGGGGACCCGCTATCTGCCACTCTATGCAACTTTTTTATGGAGGATCTGGAAACCCGAGCCATAGAAACAGCACCGGACGACTGCAAACCCATTTTCTGGAAAAGATCCCTTAGCAAAAAGTAGTATACTTAAAGTTCATTTTATTAAGTATGCTTCAGTATAAGTATAGCAAGTATACTACAGACCATGTACTTTTAGTGTACTAGAAAGTATACAAATTTAATACTTTTTTGGACTAAATTGGAACATTTCAAGTTTATAAAAGTATACTTTAAAGTTCATTTTAAGTTTGCAAAAGTACACTTTAAAGTATACAAGAAGTACACTCATCTATATATTAGGTATATCCCTCTTGCATGCTTAAAGTATACCACAAGTACACTTATCGATATACTTCTTTTTTGGGGCTTTTTTCACCTTTAATGGATAGGACAGTGTAGAGACAGGAAATGAGCAGGAAATTACCTTGGGTTGGAATCAAACCCAGGTCCCCAGATTTATGGTATGGCGCTTTAGTTGACTGAGCCACAACACCCCTTAGTTACATACTTCAAGTCCCTATTTTTAGTTTATTATTGTATACTTTAAGTATACTGTTATAAACGTTGGTTATTTCACTAGTTTACTTGTTATACTTTAAGTTTGCTTGGCATATTACTTGTAGCTTACTATTTATATACTGGAAATATACTCCTTAATGTATTCTTAAAGTTTACTCATACTGTATGTACACAAGAGTGTGATGCATTTACAAAATCACAAGACAGAATGTTGAAAACAAGTTTGATATATTTTCAAACATTTCAAAAATAAAGACCTATGAAATCAAGTCCTTCCTTACTGGAGAAATTGATCAATAAAGTCAAGTCAAAAGTTTTTCTGTTTTTGTGTATGATTTTAAGGTACATAAAGATAATGCAATTGAGCACACATACTATATACTGTAAAGTTTTAAACTCCAGCATTATATTATATTAATATATAAATTAAATGTTAAGCATGAGTCAATGACTTGACCTTATTATGCACTTGGAGCAAGATATACTAAGTATTAGTACTTTGTGGCAGAAAAACGTGAAAAGTATACTAAAGTATACGTTTTAGTATTAAAGTATAAGTCTTAGTATTAATGTACTTAGTCTTAGACTTTTACTTATACTTTTCAGTATAAGCCAAGTATACTTCACTATACTATTCTTAAGTATATAAAATATAGTTTATAAAAAGTCAACTTCAAGTATACTTCTGCAGTTTTAGTAAAAAATAAGTATACTCATAGTACACTTGAATAAACTTCTTTTTGCTAAGGGATACGTTGATGACATTCTTGAAATAACCAAAACAGGCCACACACAACAACTCACGGATCATCTAAACTCCATAGACAAGACAGGTAAAATCAAATTCACACACGAAGAGGAAACGGACAAGACAATAGCTTTTTTGGACCTAAAAATACACCACACAGAAGAAGGTAACATTAGAATTACAACATACAGAAAACCTACACACACTGACAGCGGCACGGGAAGACATTGTCGGCAGGGGGTGCTGTGACGTGACCTGGGACATTTTTTTGAAGGGGGGTCTGGGGGTCCTCCCCCAGAAAATTTTGTATTTCTTAGATGCAATTTCCTGCATTTTAACCAATCAGGCGTCCGAAATCCTTTTAAGCTTGCAATTGCAATATTTCGTTAAACTGCCTACTACTTATAGGCCGAATCCGTAAAAACGCCGTTTTTTTTTTGAGTGATGACGGAAGAATCTGAAGCCTGTCTGTCAATGACAATTCTCAGTTAACACGATTACGAAGGACAGGTTATTTTAGAAGCAGAAGCGCACAGCTGTGGTTTAACAGTCGCAGGTTTTACATCTGCTCTAGATAAACTGAAGGAGACGCGGATTCCACCCGATTACAGCCTTACATACCCAGATCCAGTCAAGCGAGTGTGCATTTCAAATACAGTAGTTAGTCGCACGCACACACACACACACACACACACACACATGAAACAGAACAACACTCTCGCTGGAACAACACAAACACCATGGTTCTCTCAATCAACAGACCGAAATCCATGAACCCACTCATCCTACTACTATGGGTTAGTGACAGGATAACTTGACAGAACAGCGGTGCAGATGTGCAGATCAGACAAGACAGAAGACGTTGCGCATGCGTGCAGACATAGCGGAGACATTTATGCGTCACCGTATTGAGGTATTTCACTCACGTGACCAAGTCATGTGATGCTGCCATTTTGGACGGCACGGCTCGAATCAGTTTGAATGCGAGGAAGGCGACAAACGAAAAACATAAAAGAAAAAGGAGCGAGATGCAGAAAACACCTTCACTATCCAGCGACGTAGGGCATTTACAGGGCGAGCAGAGGGAGAGGTATTTGCAAAAATTGAGGTTAGCAGGCTTAGAGAACAACGTTTACCTGCTTCCACCAGGACTGTTCACTGACAGCTAAGATTTGTTCACATTTTCATTTACTTTCGGTCCTCAGGATAAACAAAATGTTATTAAATGTCATTGAAATAACTTCTTAGTCTGTTGAGACATGGCCCGTTATAAGTTTTTCCTTTACTGTATTTACTAGTTTACTGAGTGCACTCCGGGGCTGGCCGGGGCTAGCTAGCGCTCCGGGGCTGGCCGGGGCTAGCTAGCGCTCCGGGGCTGGCCGGGGCTAGCTAGCGCTCCGGGGCTAGCTAGTGCTCCGGGGCTGGCCGGCGCTAGCTAGAGCTCCGGGGCTGGCCGGGGCTAGCTAGCGCTCCGGGGCTGGCCGGGGCTAGCTAGCGCTCCGGGGCTGGCCGGGGCTAGCTAGCGCTCCGGGGCTGGCCGGGGCTAGCTAGCGCTCCGGGGCTGGCCGGGGCTAGCTAGCGCTCCGGGGCTGGCCGGCGCTAGCTAGCGCTCCGGGGCTGGCCGGCGCTAGCTAGCGCTCCGGGGCTGGCCGGGGCTAGCTAGCGCTCCGGGGCTGGCCGGGGCTAGCTAGCGCTCCGGGGCTGGCCGGGGCTAGCTAGCGCTCCGGGGCTGGCTGGCTCAGTAAACTAGTAAATACAGTAAAGGAAAAACTTGAGACTGAAAGGTTTTAACAGTCATCCAAATGACTGAAGGTAAACGTTGCTACAGCAACATACTAGGTACTATGATGTTGACATTAGCTAGCTTGCCGTCCAAAACGGCGGACACCGGGGCGTCACGTGACCCTGTGACGTCAGGTGAAATACCTCAATAGACACAGATTTCCTCCTTGAAAATGGTCGTGTGAGTCAACTTCAAAGCACAATGCTAGCAACACCTGCACTTGTTCAAGGCATACCAAATAGGCTCAAGTGAACACGACACAGCGGGCAAAATTAATAACCAAATGGCCTTACCTTAAAACGCTGTCTTGATCATATGACTTCTCGCAATTATTCCACTTAAATCCACACGGTTCTCTTCTGAGACATAGTAACTATTAAGTATCAACTAACTAACTAACTAACTAACTAACTAACTAACTAACTAACTAACTAACTAACTAACTAACTAACTAACTAACTAACTAACTAACTCTTACTCTTCTCTACAGACAGTCGACTCGTACTCGCTTCCTGTTGTAATTTCGCACGCTGAAAAGCTGAACATCAACGTCACGACAAAAAAAATTCTGATGGTCCACTAGGCTACATATTAAGTTATAAGTTTTAATTAAATCCTTTTTTAAATAACTAAAATGTAGCCCTCATCATCCTACATCTAAAACATGACATATAAAATCAGCAGAGCCAAATGAAAACAAATAAATAAACAAATATATTTTCACATAAGTTTTGTTTTATGTTCATGTCAGTTTTGAGGGTCCACCACCAGGGGGTGCTGCCGCACCCCCCGCACCCCCGGTTCCCGCGCCGGTGCACACTGACCAATATCTTCTCTGGACATCTGAACATCCCATCGCACACAAAATGTCAGTAATCAGAACACTATACGACCGAACACAAAACATCACGGAGGAGAAAGACAGACAGGAGGAGGAACAACACATCCAACAGGCATTAAAAAACTGCCAATCTCCACTGTGGGCAATCCGAAAAGGGAAATTACAGACACAAATAAAGGAAAAAAACAAACAAACAAGAAAAAACACCGAAAAAACAAACCGGGGTTTTGTCACACTACCATACATAAAAGGAGTTACAGAACGCATCCAACGATCCATGAGGAAATACCACATCAACACCCCGGTCAAACCATACAAGAACCTCCGACAGCTGCTAGTTCACCCCAAAGACAAAATAAAACTGGACAATAAATGCAACGTCATCTATGAAATCCCTTGCCGTTCATGTAATAAAGTCTATATTGGTGAAACAGGCAGATGCTTCCATACTCGTAGGAAAGAACACCAAATAGAATGTGAAAAAGAAACAACAAAAAGACTCACAAGATCCGAAAAAGAAAAAGCAAACCAAGAAAACTTAAAATCAGCCATTTCAGACCACTGCAAACGACAAAATCATATAATGAATTGGGAAGAGGCCAGAGTCATTCGCGCTGAAGAAAATAGATTCCAGCGTTGGATTTTAGAGGCAGTGGAGATACGCAAGCGGGCGCAGAGGACGATGAACCGGGATGAGGGAGCATACGCGCTGTCACACACCTGGAGCGCAGTCCTGGAGGAGCGACCTGACAGCAGGAGGCGTGGACTACTTGTCAAATTGGGCGGGACATTCACGCCTCCGTAGCGTAACATCAGCTGATAAGGCACGTCACCACTCGACATCTGGTGACTGTTTTGAAGAAGGCGGAAGATTCTCGCCGAAACTGTCAACAAGGTAGCACCTTAAAAAAAATCCTTATCTTAAGAAACGAACTTAACCTTCATCTGGACCCCGCACCTATATGTTTGTTTGCCATTTTAAAAATATGTGACATACTGCCTCACCGTTTTATGAATTTGTCGGAATTTATGTCTTAATTAAAACACTAAAGCACCGGAAGATCAGCTTTTTGCATTGTGAAGGTATAATTAATTTGTTACTGGGGTCCAACCGGACCCCAGAGTAAAGTTTATCTGTCTTTCATTTTATAATTGAATAGCACACTGAAAGTTAACTTCTTTTATGTTCCATAATGAAACTACCAAGGCATTCCTTCTTGGGGTCCGTGTGGACCCCACTGCTGCAATAAGCACAGGCTGCAAAACAAAAGCCCTAAATTATTTTACAATTACTTTTTTGTTTTAAATTCTGTAAGAAAAGACCTAAGTTGTAATCCAGAATGTTTTACAGCTGCATGAGCTGCAAAAATCATGTATATAATGCCAATTTTTTTTGTGGCGCTATAATTTGCTACATGTATGCTAGTTATTGCAATATTATTGCAATGTTATTGCATTTATAATACATCATTGATATTCAGCCATAGTGGATTTTGTTCTTCAATAAAGTTATGTCTGTTTGCTGCATTGAATTGGTTCTTACTGCATTGATTTCAAGGTATTCCCTCCTGGGGTCCATACGGACCCCGCCTGGTAGTTTGTGTATGTAAAATTGGCTGGTAGGATGAAGGTTAAGTGTGTTCTTTATGCCTTGGGCCCTTTAGTGTATTGCTGTTATTAATACAAGATGTTCTGAACAAAACTTATCTGGTGATTTTGTCTTTATAAGCTTTAATTTTAAAGAAAAGTATTGGGGTCCAAACGGACCCCACATGGTAAGATTAAGGTGTAAAATAGCATGGTAGGATGAGGGTTAAAATAGCTTTAATAGTTAGACATAATGAACTTCCACTACACAGCTCTGAATGTGTTTATATGTTTTTAAGGAACAGTACTTTTACCAGAGTGGAAATTTTAATATGAAAGTAATTGCTGGTTGTCGATGTGAGGAGGCTGATGGTTCATTTCTACTGCATTTCACATCCGTGAAATAAAAGCATTACCTAGTGAGGTTAAAAAAAAAAAAAGAAGAAGAAGCTCTTGGTAATATTAACAAAGCGGCAGAGTAATTGTGGCTTTGCTTTTGTGCGCAGGACACACAGAAGGGGGCTAAACATACTTCATTTGTCACTGCCACCAGGTAGAGGACCAAAGTAATTACACATAATTGTACTGTGGCTTCTAGAATAATAGTTGTGCCTATAAATAGTTGTCGCTATATAAGGCTCTGGAAAGGCTTGACAGCAAAAGTGCTCTCTGTACTGGCTTTTCTTCCCAGTAAGTACCTTAACCATGCTTTTGTGTGCGAGTGTGTGTGTGTGTTTAACCAGAGGTGGCTACAATCTAAGTACGAAAGAAAAAAATGTGCTAGCTTAGTGGAAATTTGTGCTTCAACAAGCAAATCTGCCTCATGAGTCAAACTAATAACGGTGTGATTAGATGACTTTTCTGTTTGTTTGTGAGGTGGAGAGAAGATGATATATTTACTGAGGATAAAATCTTCACTGCGAATTATTTCACCGTGAGACTTCCATGTTTTGGCTGTTTTAGCTGGAGAATCTTGTCTGTCAGAACCAGGCATAGTTTTGCATTTAACGCATTTATCAGCTGTCACTGAGATTCGCCACGTTCATGTTCCGCATTATGCTTATCTCATTTCTCTAACGTTCTCAACAATGATAAACTGGCACACACGCACACACACACACTAGGGTTGTGTGTGTGTTGCCCCCTAAAAATGAAAAGTTCCTCCGATCATGATGCATTTTTGTTTTTATGTTCCTTTTGCTAAGAAAACACACTGGGTGAAATATTTTGACAAAGTTTAATGGTGGCACCAGGAGCTCAAAGTTATGGAAAAAGCTGCTATTTTATGACTTTTATGACAAAATTTCGATCACTTTTCATGAAACATTATGGCACCTTATAGAGTATACCAAATATCTTAGATCCACATTTTTAGTACATATTCTAAATATATTATCAAGCACAGTTTGAGTTTTAGCTGTTCATTGAATCATTGTTCAACTACTTTTAAACAATACAAATGTATTATGAATCACATTAACGCTTCTCAATCCCTTGCAAAGGTTCTTAACATGATCTCTGGCTCACAAGAAATCAATAAATGGAGTCCAACATTGTGATTCAAACCTTATGCGAAAACATAAAATAAGCGTTTTTTGGCAAAAAAAAAAAAAAAAAAAATGAACCTCATGGTGCCACCATTAGACTTTTGAGTATGGTCAAAAAAATTTTACAGGATGTCTTTATTGGTGAAAAGGAACACCCAAACAAAAATGCATCAGATTTTATGAAAGTGAGGGCAACTGATGCACCCTAACACACACATGCATCGTCCTCTTTAATTCCACTGATTACAGTTTGGTTATCTTTAGAGACACAGAAGCAGGTTATATGAGTCAGAGTGACCTACAGAGTGAATTTGGATAAACTAAAGCTCGTCACCATGTGCGGCTCATCATCGCTAGCCTCTCCCAGCTCAGGAGTGTCTCTCCGGGCGCATCGGCGTGGGCTGGGGGTTCTGGGAGATCCCTCTCGACTGCTGGTTGATGGATGGTATGGAGAACCTCCTACGCTTCCATCATGAGAAAATGGAGAACCTGCAACACACAAAGACACATCGAAGCCTAAACAGGTAGCCCAGGAGTAATAGGGTTATACCCGGAACAAATTAGTAACAAGCTGAAAATTTCAGAATATGTTCAGAATACCTTTAGGAATAACATACTAAAAGTCCCCGGAAATCCCCCTTGTGCTCTCTGAGAAATTCAAGATGGCGTCCAAAATGGCCACCAAATGGAGATCTGCCCATATCTCAGGCCCAAAACAAAATATTAATGCAATTAAAAGGTCAGAATATATGTTTTGTAGAGTAGGAAAGTAAATTCCAACATGTGTGTATTAATTACATTGTGTATTAACATTATATAATAACAATGTACACATTATTATAACAGTATATTTGTGTATAATGTGTTCGCTTGCCATGTCTGGTTAGATTATCATATTTTTGGCACTGGGAGTTTCACTAAAACCAAAAACATCATGAACTCCAAAACATTACCTTCAATCCATTATAACAATTTATTTACATATATTGTTCATTATAACAAGAAGCTAATCCAACACAATAAATCATGGCGTGTTAAAAGGTCATGCTGAGTTCAGTCATTTTTAAAAGGTCATGCTGAGTTTAGTCATTTTTTGTCCGAACACACTGGCATTGCTAGTAGTAAAGACTGGCGCTAGAAACTCAAAGATTAATTTTTTTCCACCCTTAAACAAGCTTGAATGAATTCCCTACTTCATTGATGGTACAACAAAGGTCCAAGCATTACAACTGAGGCACTGAGAAGTGTTTAAGTCTACTCATTGTTTATAAGCAAGAGCTTTTATTGAGGCAGACCTTTTTGTCATGAAAGTCGCCGGAATGTTGAAGAAGTGTACTGAAACAGCTTGCCATTGTAGTTTTAGAAGATAGAGTTCTCAAACTTAATTTCCCTTTAATAGTTTATCAAAGCTTAAAGATGCACTAAATATTAAGGAAATTGATGTCTAATTGTTGCCTTGCATTATGTTCATGTATGTAGGTAGCCTACTAAGCTAATCTGTCAATCATGCCAACCATCAAATTCCATGTAATTTCCACATTAATCACCTTGTAATCTTGGTTAATTTTAATTTTAACAGTGTGACAATGGTGAATTTGCATTGCTTGTATGAGAGAACATATAATTTAACATTTTAATTGCATTTATATTATGTTTTATCCCTGAGATATTGAAAAATCTCCAATTGGCGGCCATTTTGGACGCCATCTTGAATTTCTCAGAGAGCACGAGGTGGATTCCCGGGGACTTTTAGTACGTTATTCCTAAGGGTATTCTGAACATATTCTGAAAACTTCAGCTTGTTACTAATTTGTTCCGGGTTGGACTCAATTTTGAGCTAATGCTCTTGGGCTAAGGGTGTAATGCTAAAATACTGAAATGCTCCTTAAGTAGGAAAGGTTTGCACTCTGTACAGTTTCAGAATGGAAAAAACAAAATAAATTTAATTTGTTTATTCCGGTGGGTCCAGAACCAGTGCCAGGAACACTCAGCATGAGGCAGGAATACAA
Source organism: Neoarius graeffei (assembly GCF_027579695.1). Classification (NCBI taxonomy): domain Eukaryota; kingdom Metazoa; phylum Chordata; class Actinopteri; order Siluriformes; family Ariidae; genus Neoarius; species Neoarius graeffei. Next base: position 7,206,899 of record NC_083574.1, read on the forward strand.
CCTGAATGGGAAACAGTCCATTGTAGGGCACCGTTCAAATGCACATTCACACCTAGCATGTTTTTAGGTGTTTGGAGGAACCGTTAGGGAGAACTGAGGCAACACTACCTGCTGTACCATCCTATAGACAAAACCAACAGAACATATCCAAGAACTTGGGCCGAGGATCCAAAAGCTGCTCAGAAGATATGAAAGACGTTGCCAAGGCACTTTCTGGAACCTTTAACTCCTATGATCCTGTTTGCTTTCCTATCAGTATCTCATCATATACAGTGGATATAAAAAGTGTACACACCCCGTTATAGGCTTTTCTGATGCAAAAAAATGAGACCACGATAAATAATTTCAAAACTTTTCCCTCCTTTAATGTGACCTATAACCTGTACAATTCAATTGAAAAACAAACAAATCTGTTTGGGGAAAAACATTTTAAAAAAAAAGTACAATAAGCTGGTTGCATAAGTGTGCACACCCTTAAACTAATACTTTGTTGAAGCACCTTTTGATTTAATTACAGCATTCAGTCTTTTTGGGTCGGACTTAGCAATATCTGCCCACTCTTCCTTGCAAAAGCGCTCCAAATCTGTCAGATTGCGAGGGCGTCTCTTGTGCACAGCCCTCTTCAGGTCACCCCACAGATTTTCAATTGGATTTAGGTCTGGGCTCTGGCTGGGCCGTTCCAAAACTTTTTCGGGGTCATTGTCGTGCTGAAAGATGAAATTCCTCTTCATCTTCAGCTTTCTAGCAGACACCTGAAGGTTTTGGGCCAAAATTGGCTGGTATTTAGAACTGTTCATAATTCCCTCCACCTTGACTAAAGCCCCTGTTCCAGCTGAAGAAAAACAAGCTCAAAACATGATGCTGCCACCACCATGCTTCACCGTGGGGATGGTGTTCTTTTGGTGATGCGCAGTGTTGTTTTTGGACCAAACATACCTTTTGGAATTGTGGCCAAAAAGTTCAACCTTGGTTTTATCAGATCATAAAACATTTTCCCACATGCTTTTGGGAGAGTTTATGTTTTTTTTTTTTTTTGCAAAATTTAGCCGGGTCTGGATGTTTTTCTTTGACCCTACCTCATAGTCCAGACATATGGAGAATACGTGAGATTGTTTTCACATGTCGTACACAACCAGTACTTGCCAGAAATTCCTGCAGCTCCTTCAGTGTTGCTGTAGGCCTCTCGGCAGCCTCCCTGACCAGTTTTCGTCTTGTCTTTTCATCAATTTTGGAGGGACGTCCAGTTCTCGGTAATGTCACTGTTGTCCCATATTTTCTCCACTTCTTGATGACGGTCTTCACTGTGCTCCATGGGATATCTAATGCCATGGAAATGTTTTTGTACCCTTCTCCTGGCTGATATTTTTTAACAATGAGATCCCTTTGATGCTTTGTAAGCTCTCTGTGAACCCTGGCTTTTGCTGGAGGATGCAACTGAGTAAATGTCTGAACTTTATTTGGGGTTAATCAGAGTCATTTTAATGGATGGCAGGTGTGAACCCAAAAAGACTGAATGCTGTAATTAAATCAACAAAGTATTAGCTTAAGGGTGTGCACACTTATGCAACCAGCTTATTGTACGTTTTTTATTTTTAATGTTTTCCCCCTGAACAGATTTGTTTGTTTTTCAATTGAATTGTACAGGTTATAGGTCACATTAAAGGTGGAAAAGTTTTGAAATTATTTATTGTGGTCTCATTTTTTTTAACATCAGAAAAACCTATCATTTTAACGGGGTGTGCATACTTTTTATATCCACTGTACTATATGACAACTTTTAGCAGAGTTTTACACACGGAGTGGAGCCCCATACTTAAGAGAATACATCGAACTGATTGTTGATGGCTTGACCATGTGATGTCCGTCTGTACATGTACCACCACAGGGAACCTGATCATAAGTGCAAGGCAATGTATCTCATAAACACGTGACCACTAGACAATGAGATTTGTATCTTCATTTACATCGATGGGTTTTTATCCAACACTTTTTTTTTTAAACAACATGGGATTATTTTCTAACACATTTTATAGAAAATATTGACAGCATCTCATCTCATTATCTCTAGCCGCTTTATCCTGTTCTACAGGGTCGCAGGCAAGCTGGAGCCTATCCCAGCTGACTACGGGCGAAAGGCGGGGTACACCCTGGACAAGTCGCCAGGTCATCACAGGGCTGAGACAACCATTCACACCTACGGTCAATTTAGAGTCACCAGTTAACCTAACCTGCATATAAACTCCACACAGAAAGGTCCTCGCCGGCCACGGGGCTCGAACCCGGACCTTCTTGCTGTGAGGCGACAGAGCTAACCACTACACCACCGTGCCGCCCCACATTCACAACAATTTCATATAAAACTACGGTAGTTAAAACAGTTTTATGAGTCCACTCACTTGTTGGACAGTTGACAGTTTCTGTCATGTAAGGGCGAGAGATATTGGATGGATGGATGGATGGATGGATGGATGGATGGATGGATGTTCACTTTGACTCGATAGTAACGACACGATATATAATATTTTAATTATATTTTGAAACTATTCTATGGCCCATTTACATTGGTCACTCATTTACGCCTACCATCAGGAGAATCCACAAGCATCTCTTTTAATGTCAATACTCTGTATATTTTTTACATTGTGAATCACTGTGGAAATGATATACTTTATGTTTTAAACTATCAAAAGGTTTTGTAATTTACTTCAAGTGCCACCAAGTATTACTCTTCAGCATTTCAGTAGTCTTAAATCGGTTCATAATGATTCCACCAGAACGAGACGGCACTCTCTGAAGTAAACCTTCATAAAGCCACAAAGCTGACGGCCAAATATTGCTTTTTCATCTGCTAAAAAATCAATATATCATACTGAAAAAAAACAGCATTATCTTTGTCTTTCATCATCACTATGTTTGAATTTAAGCCGTAGAGATTTGGAGTGTTTTTTTTTTTCTTCTGGTAAACTGACAGAGAAATCTTTCAGCGCTGAAGCTCTTCAGGGCACGAACGTTACTGACTCAGACACATTGATCGCTCATCATCAGCAGAGCTGCAATTAAAGCAGGGATGGATTAGACAGAAAAATGAAGAAAAATAGTGAAGACAAAAGAGGAAAGAGAGTCAGAGAAACTGAGCTGTCCGTCAGAGATTAGAGAAAGACTAAAGAGACAGTTGAAATATAAATGAATATGAATAAACACAAATGCACATGTGGACCAGTTCCACAAACTGACTCTTATTTCTCACCACCTCAGATCAATGATTTAATTAACAGATCGTTAGCGATTGTTTTTCGTGCCTTAAACTCAGCTATTTATCTTAAAGCGTATTATTCAGCAACTTCAATTAATTATTGAGTAACTACGGTGTAATTAATAGGCATGGTGAGCATGAGGAAGGTAAATGTGGACTCGCTGACAGCTCCTTTAATGTTTAAGATGTTAAATGAGATTTTTATGCGCATTTGACATAGAACAGAAATCAAAGTCTCATTATCTCATTATCTCTAGCCGCTTTATCCTGTTCTACAGGGTCGCAGGCAAGCTGGAGCCTATCCCGTAGTCAGCTGGGATAGGCTCCAGGATAGCCTGCGACTAGTTGGAGACACAACGACTGCGATAAAATATGCGAATTAGTGACAATTTTCACTTGGAATCACACTGAATTGATATTCGCATATTTTACCGCAATTGTTGTGTCTCCAATTAGTCGCAGGCTGTCACAGCCCAGTGAGATACTGGCTCTCACTTCCTGTCTCAACTCACACTTCCTGTCTCATGGAAACTGACTTGAGAAGGGTTCGTGACGGCTTTGCGACACCAGCGATGCATTTGCGGCTATTTTGAAAGAAATTTTGTCGCACGAATTTTTTGAACATGTTCAAAATTTCAGCGACGAAGGAGCGACACTTTGCGACTCATGCGAGGAAATTGAGAAGCCCCGAGAATGTTTCAAGACACTTTTGAAACTCTCTCGCGAATGACGTTCGCAATTTGTCACAAGCTGTTGCAGCCCAGTGAGATACTACCCTTAGCGGTTTTATCAGAAGTGAAATAGCTGGTGGTCTAAATGGCTGCCGTAGTGCAAACAACTAGCAATAATTTATCAGAGTATGCTCGTAATCTAGAAGCCACTGCTCGCTTTAAATATCTCATCTCATCTCATTATCTCTAGCCGCTTTATCCTGTTCTACAGGGTCGCAGGCAAGCTGGAGCCTATCCCGTAGTCAGCTGGGATAGGCTCCAGGATAGCCTGCGACTAGTTGGAGACACAACGACTGCGATAAAATATGCGAATTAGTGACAATTTTCACTTGGAATCACACTGAATTGATATTCGCATATTTTACCGCAATTGTTGTGTCTCCAATTAGTCGCAGGCTGTCGCAGCCCAGTGAGATACTGGCTCGCACTTCCTGTCTCAACTCGCACTTCCTGTCTCATGGAAACTGACTTGAGAAGGGTTCGTGACAGCTTTGCGACACCAGCGATGCATTTGCGGCTATTTTAAAAGAAATTTTGTCACACGAATTTTTTGAACATGTTCAAAATTTCAGCGACGAAGGAGCGACACTTTGCGACTCATGCGAGGAAATTGAGAAGCCCCGAGAATGTTTCAAGACACTTTTGAAACTCTCTCGCGAATGACGTTCGCAATTTGTCACAAGCTGTTGCAGCCCAGTGAGATACTACCCTTAGCGGTTTTATCAGAAGTGAAATAGCTGGTGGTCTAAACGGCTGCCGTAGTGCCGTAATTTATCAGAGTACGCTCGTAATCTAGAAGCCACTGCTCACTTTAGATATATTCAGAAGATTGCTATGTGCAATGGAATCGACCCCGACAGTCTGGGAAAGAAGGATTTGTCATACGATCTCGAAAACCACCCTTCAGTCGAGTTCCCCGACATCTCAAACTATCTGGTGTTGCAGACGTCCTTCTACACCGCAAAACAGATGAAAGCGTGGAAGAGTATGGAGGCTTACAACTTTTTTGTACGTGGCTGGGTAAAGGACCTCGTTATCAAGTTGCTGCCCAATGAATCCTGGATTGTTTTTGCCTGTGTAAGTATGTTTTTTTAAAGCTTTTCATTCGCGTCTTTACAACGAAGCGCTGCAAGTTGAAGTGTAAACAAGCAACAGTTCACTTGATTCTCACTTGTGTTGGCTCTTATCTTTCAGCTAAATCATTCACAAAGATCACCAGAAACCCCTTTAAAAACCTGGATCTTAGTTAAACAAGACGGAGAAGAAGTGATCACGGCGCATTGTAACTGTACGGCTGGGGAAGAATTTTGTCGCGACCTTCATGCATATGGACTTTGTGAAGAGTGAGAGGTAAACAAAGAAACGGCTGAGGACTTTAGCGCTTTGTGAATAAAAAAAGTACCGTAAAATAACAACACATAACAAGAAAAGTACTTGGAAAACACTAAGGACAGAGCTGAGAGGGAAATATAAACCTTTCACCAAGTGATCACTGCAAACTCGAGCATGCTTCGACTCGGCTCCCTTCAATTTCAGTGAGCGGTTCAAAAGCCACCTTTCTCAATGTCTTTTTGTGAAATCCTGTGTTCGTTCACCCTTTTTTATGAGTTCACTGGGAACCCTGAAGAAACGTTTATCAGTTTCATGGTTTGATTGATTCAAACAACGCAAGCATAAGGCATTTTTCATGCGATCAATACACCTTCTCCGTACAAACGCTTTGTCAACTGATCTTTGGTAGACCACCAGCTAAAGTTTTGAATAACTAATGAAGCGGATGTGACGTCACATGAAACCCAGCAATATGTCACTCGTGAGGAAATCGATGAATTATTTTGATAAATTTGGGGACTTTTTGTTGGTGAAGGTGTCTATGTAATAAAAAGAAAATCACACATTGGCTTGAAGATATGAAGTTTATCTTGTCATGTTGAAAAACTCACATTTTTCATACGAAATACATCGCGGATCTGCACGACATATTTCCCGATATTTCACTCTGATGACATCACTCCCAGTGTTTTCCTGCTGACTAGACGCACGTTGTCAAAATGGCAAACCAGTTCAAAATTAAAATTCTTTTGATTACTGTAACTTGCATGTTTGTTTTTTGTGGATGTGTCCAGGGCCGGAGTGGGCCCTGTTTTCAGTCCGGGAGTTTAATTCACATTCAGGCCACTTTGAAATGGAGGAGGAATTTGAGTACATTAAAAAAGATAAAACAAATAACTGTTCTTTCACAATGCTTTTTATTTGTTTTAAATTCAGGTAAACTTCACTTCACTTCAACAATATAGGTTCTCGCGTGCATTTGAACCAATGCTTGTGCATTACATGCCGCACACGCCTCGAAAATAATGGCAAATCAACAATGCTGGCGTACTCAGCAACCGGCAGATAAAGCGTGAGGGCGCATTAGGCAACTCAAAAATGGTTAAATGAAATGTAGGCTAAAGCAAGTGTTCGATTCTGCTTAGAATATTGGCATATGCATACACCTCTTCTAAGTTATATATTTAACAACAATTATTTAACATCAAATATGACTTCTAGGCCTATGTGTTCATAACCACAATGTGCGCACGCCTGTGGAAATGCACGGTGTGACAGCGAGATGAAATAGGCTGGATGAGGAAATAACGCGCAACAGCACATTTGGGACCTGTTCATCTAAAATTGTTAATAACTGGGATGTAAAGCAATGTCCGGTTCTTCTTAGAATTAAGACATGCACCACATCTATACCGTGTAAATTGCGAGATTTCACATGACATCAAAAAGCTGAATTGAAATCGCAAACTATCGACACATTATAGGCCTAGCATAGACTGATAAAATCGACAGACAGGGTTATCATACTCCATATCTTTCGTAACCTACCAGCTGGTCTTGAGAACATATCTGTCAATTTGGCACATTTTGCTGCCACCTCCTTCCTTTTTTTAAGCTTCGCCCTTTCGGTTCCACCTGGCCTCTTTCTGCCCTCCATCACTGACGCGCGCTGTTTCGCGCCAATGTTGTTTAAGTTCCCCGCAATACAGAGGAGGAGTCTTGGACCAAACCAACTGCAATAGAGGGAAGGGGAGAATTTCCTTATTTGGTAGCGCCTATTTAATCTGCTGCGATGCTGTCGGCGTCTGGGCTGCCATGTGAAAATGCAGAGTGCAGTTGAATTGATGATTAATGCAAGAATAAGATCAGTGACCAAAATTAGTGAAAATTATTTTCCCCATGCTCCAAGCAGGCCACCATTGATGGTTTGGGCTGGGGATGGTCCCGGCTAAATATAGGGCCACCCCGGCATTGGATGTGTCCATATAATATAAAGAAAATTACACGATGATGAAGATATGAAGTTTATCTTCTGGTGTTGAAAATATTTTCACTCGTTCACTTCACTCACTCGTGAATATGTTCAGCACTCAAAGATAAACTTCACATCTTCATGCAACTGTGTAATATCCTCTGTATATGGACTCAAAAAAACCTTTTCAGCTACAGTTCGTTACTTTAATAATAATAATAATAATAATAATAATAATAATAATAATAATCTTATATATTTGAGGTGGCACGGTGGTGTCGTGGTTAGCATTGTTGCCTCACAGTAAAAAGGTTCTGGGTTTTAGCCCCGTGGCCGACAGGGGCCTTTCTTTCTGTGTAGAGTCTGCACATTCTCCCCGTGTCCGCGTGGGTTTCCTCCGGGTGCTCCGGTTTCCCCCACAGTCCAAAGACATGCAGGTTAGGCTAATTAGTGACTCTAAATTGACCGTAGGTGTGAATGTGAGTGTGAATGGTTGTGTGTCTCTATGTGTCAGTTCTGCGATGATCTGGCGACTTGTCCAGGGTGTACCCCGCCTTTCGCCCGTAGTCAGCTGGGATAGGCTCCAGCTCGCCCACGACCCTGCACAGGATAGGTGGTTATGAATAATGGATGGATGGATGGATGGATATATGTTTGAATTTAATAAAATAAGGTTTGATGTGGTTTAATTTGAGACAAATTAAGATGTCAGAAAAGGTACAGAAACAGCACAAATCTCACCTTAAACCTTTATTTTCCATTCAGATTATTACGAATTCACAAAACATCACCCCAATTAACAAAATCAGCCTCATTTATGATATAAAGGAAGTTATAATCCTCTGTTGAAGATACAGCCTGCCAGTTATATGAGACTGCAACGCATCGTAAGTGGCAGGATTTTGTGAGTGTAATGGAAATCTGATACAGAACATGGTCATGTGTATATTTATCATAAAGGATTGGGTAAACATATTGATCTGTATGTACAATACATTTATGAACACACATATGTAGGAGACATACCATTACATAGCACAAATATAACCATTTTATCAGTCTTTACCAAGGGAGCCAATGATTCTTGAGCTGACTGTATGCATAAAACATACAGAGTACCACAGTTAGTGTTTACTAATTTCCTTTTTTTTAATTATATGAAATTCTGACTATTTAGGTACAGAAAGTTTCATACTCAGAACAGGTGGTTTCTTGCTTTTTATAACAGCAACAAATAATTTTTATTATCAAATCTAGTGATTAAATTTATTAGGAATAATATTCGCAATAAATATTTTTTTCTGTCATGCGAGGTTCTGTGTTAACAGTATCTTTGGTTGCTAAGCAACATAGCGGGCAAAGATTAGGGGGATCTATGGACAGAATAGTGGTTGTTATGTTTCAGTTTTATTGGTCTAAAACCCTGTGAAATGGTCAGATGTTTTTGTATATCGAAATAAAACTCTGCCAAAATGAAAGTGTTCACAGAGAAAACACTGTTGTTGGGTGTTGACTTTAGCTGCAAAGCTAAAAGTAACATGTCTACATTAACGTACGGGCCAGTGATCATTTTACTTCAATTCAATGATCTGTATGTTGATATGATATGTACCGTATTTTTCGGACTATAAGTCGCACTTTTTTTTCATGGTTCGGCTGGCAATGCGACTTATACTCCGGTGCGACGTATATATGTTTTTTTTTTTTTTTTCACCGCGGAATAACTGGAGCTGATGCTGAGTCTGACGACAGCCACGCAGAAGAAGAGGAAACGGCGCTTCATCTGCCGCTGGAGGCAGAGTTGTTCAGAAGCGACACCGAGGATGAGGAATTCAATGGATTTGCTGATTTGGAGTGAAATCATCAGCTTGATAAACTTGATTGACCTGTGTTTTATTATTAATGATAGGCCTATAGTTATTTAAATAAGTTATGTAGTGATTTTAGGCAGTGCTTAATTTGTGAAGTGGGAGGTCCCGGAACGCAGGAGGTGGGTGGGTCCGGCGACTCAAAAAAAAAAAAAAAGGCGGGGGATGGTTAACTATAACTTAAAGCACATGCGCTTATTGTGTGTGTAAAATAATAATAATAATAATAATAATAATAATAATAATAATAATAATATCAGACATTATGATCTTAGAAAACGCTTTAGTGACAAACAGTTACAGACAGTAATATGTCGTGATATTATATTATAAAATAATTTTTATTAGTCTATATATTAAATTATATATTACATTTATCTTCTAAAATAACAGACTGTACTCATCACAACCGGTTTATTTCACCATTGGAGATCAGATCACACAAGACATGAGTTAAATGACTCATTTTAAGGATTTAAGTAGGGGATTTAAAAGCGGTTTTTTTTGTTTTGTTTTTTTTCACTAGACGGTTGTTTTTACTACCGTACCTGTCTTTGGAGATGATATACCTATAGCCTACTTGACCTCTGATTTGATGAAATAAAATTCGACAAAAATGAAGAATGACACTCCTCGATGATGACTACAGCTTTAATAACACAGATGAAAGAGCCATGGGGCGATAATAAGCCCTACCGGTAAAAATATTCTAAAAGCAAACTGATTAATGCATCAGTAATAGGCTACTAATATTAGTTATAATAATAATAATATAGGCTATTAGTAATAACGATAGTGATAGTATTAAAGATAGTAGTAGATATTTAAAATAATCAGACTAGGCTACTTACAGGGCAAAGGGCGCGTCATCACTGCTCAGCTGTTCGTTTATTAAATAAACAATGCAGTCGCGCAGTAACCACGCGCTGCTTATCAGATACAATCACAGATTCTATGGATAGAATAACCCTTCAAAAAAGTGCGACTTATAGTCCGGTGCGACGTATATATGTTTTTTTCGTCTTCATAATGCATTTTTTGGCTGATGCGACTTAAACTTCGGAGCGACGTATAGTCCGGAAAATACGGTAATCATATTTGAAAATATCCTATTTTAAACTTGATATATTTTTGTAGTGAAAAACATTCATATATGACAGTATACATAAAGGATATCACGAGTGATATCTTCGTGCCACTATGTAATGCTCTTTATATTATATGGACACATCGACAAAAGCAAAACAAAATATGTGTTAATCAAAAGAATTTTAGGGCAATTCTTCAGCAGAGAGGCCAAAATTATGAAATGATGTTGCCCTGTGTCCGAAATCGCTCCCTACTCATTATATAGGGCACTATATAGTGGGGACGCCATTTTGGAGTGCTGTCCGAAACCTTAGTGAGGATTATTTACACCCTATATTGAGGTATTTCACTCACGTGACCAAGTCATGTGATGCTGCCATTTTGGACGGCACGGCTCGAATCAGTTTGAATGCGAGGAAGGCGACAAACGAAAAACATAAAAGAAAAAGGAGCGAGATGCAGAAAACACCTTCACTATCCAGCGACGTAGGGCATTTACAGGGCGAGCAGAGGGAGAGGTATTTGCAAAAATTGAGGTTAGCAGGCTTAGAGAACGATGTTTACCTGCTTCCACCAGGACTGTTCACTGACGTACGGAAGTACACGAAGCCCTCGTCTTTACCTGACTTCGGCCCACATGATCTGTATACCTATGTCGTTAAAAACCCATCGCCATACACAGGTATTGATCTGAAAGCGTATAAGAGTTTGGATGCCTACAAATATTTTGTGTCAGGCTGGGTAACATGCCTACATCAGCGGGTCGTCCCCGGAGCCGGTGGTCGCCATCTTATTACAGCTAAGGTTTGTTCACATTTTCATTTACTTTCGGTCCTCAGGATAAACAAAATGTTATTAAATGTCATTGAAATAACTTCTTAGTCTGTTGAGACATGGCCCGTTATAAATTTGCTGTTACCAGGCAATGACCAAGAACTGTATTATTAGGGTCGGTGTCTGTGTTGTAGCAGTGTACTAGCAGCTAGCTGTTAGCACTAGCTAATGTCAACAACATCGTAGCTAGTATGTTACTGTAGCAATATTTACGTTCAGTCATTTGGATGACTGTTAAAACCTTTCAGTCTCAAGTTTTTCCTTTACTGGATTTACTAGTTTACTGAGCTAGCGCGCTCGGCCAAACCGGGAGCCATCGCGCGCTCTCCGGCCGAGCCATCGCGCGCTCTCCGGCCGAGCCATCGCGCGCTCTCCGGCCGAGCCATCGCGCGCTCTCCGGCCGGGCCATCGCGCGCTCTCCGGCCGGGCCATCGCGCGCTCTCCGGCCGGGCCATCGCGCGCTCTCCGGCCAGGCCATCGCGCGCTCTCCGGCCGAGCCGGGAGCCATCGTGCGCTAGCTCAGTAAACTAGTAAATCCAGTAAAGGAAAAACTTGAGACTGAAAGGTTTTAACAGTCATCCAAATGACTGAACGTAAATATTGCTACAGTAACATACTAGCTACTGTTGTTGACATTAGCTAGCTTGCCGTCCAAAATGGTGGACACCGGGGCGTCACGTGACCCTGTGACGTCAGGTGAAATACCTCAGTAGTGCACTCAAAGTATCCCACAATGCATCACGAAAAGTAGTGTACAACCGATGGTCACTAACCAAAGCAATACATCCCATCATGCATTGCAGTTGCGCTGAAAGAAATCAAATTAAAAGTCTCAAATTAATAAAAGGCAGCGGCAAAGAAGAAAGTATTCAGCCTTGATTTAAAAACAAAACAAAACTGAAAGATGCAGGTACTTTGTATTGATTAATGTGGGAAATACGCTCAGTATAATGTGGCTTTATCACAAAAACACATGCACGTATTTATAATTTTGAAAACCCACCAGCCGACTGATCTGGCATGTTTTAATTGTGCGACAGTAATGACGTAAATACCAGCGCGATGGAGTAGTGTCCGAAAGAGTTTTTTCATTTTACCAATGAGCTCACTATATAGTCCTCTACATAGTAATTCCCTCTATAGGGAGTAGGGAATAGTGAACGAGTGAGTGATTTCAGACAGTTGTCAGCTCAATGATATTACTATTGCTAAGTATGGAATCCAAGGCAAAATGTACTAAAAACCATATTTAAAAATCGTCACCCCAATTATAGCAATGTTGCTTCAGAGAAATCTTGGTTAATATGGGACGGCATTGGGCTGAGGTGCCCTTGAGCGAGGCACCTAACTCCCAACTGCTCCCCGGGCGCTGTTAGCATGGCTGCCCACTGCTCTGGGGTGTGTGTGTGTGTGTGCTCATTGCTTCAGATGGGTTAAATGCAGAGAGGAATTTCACAAGTGTGTGATGAATAAAGTTGCGCTTTCTTTCTTTCTTTCTTTCTTTCTTTCTTTCTTTCTTTCTTTCTTTCTTTCTTTCTTTGAAGTTGAAGAAATAAAAGTTCATTTTTTTCTGACGTAATTCTATTACTGACTTTTCTTTCCTTAAAAGATTTTGTGTTCAGAGTTAAACATAGCCAATTTTCAATGCTTTTTTAGGGTCAAATGATACCCTATGCAGCGTGAAATTTTTATTTAATACCATTATCTTGAGTATTCTCATCTCATTATCTGTAGCCGCTTTATCCTGTTCTACAGGGTCGCAGGCAAGCTGGAGCCTATCCCAGCTGAATACGGGCGAAAGGCGGGGTACACCCTGGACAAGTCGCCAGGTCATCACAGGTCTGACACATAGACACAGACAACCATTCACACTCACATTCACACCTACGCTCAATTTAGAGTCACCAGTTAACCTAACCTGCATGTCTTTGGACTGTGGGGGAAACCAGAGCACCCGGAGGAAACCCACGTGGACACGGGGAGAACATGCAAACTCCGCACAACCCGGACGTTCTTGCTGTGAGGCGATAGCGCTAACCACTACACCACCGTGCCGCCCTCCCTACTACGTATATAGGGAATTACTATATAGAGGACTATATAGTGAGCTCATTGGTAAAATGAAAAAACACTTTCGGACACTAGTCCGTCACGCTGGTATTTACGTCATTACTGTCGCACAATTAAAACATGCCGGATCAGTCGGCTGGTGGGTTTTCAAAATTATAACTACATGCATGTGTTTTTGTGATAAATCCATATTATACTGCGTGTGTTTCCCACATTAATCAATACAAAGTACCTGCATCTTTCAGTTTTTTTTAAATCAAGCTTTTCTTTTTTGCCGCTGCCTTTTATTAAATCAAATTTGAGATTTTTAATTTGATTTCTTTCAGCGCGACCGCAATGCATGATAGAATATATTGCTTTGGTTAGTGACCATCGGTTGTACACTACTTTTCGTGATGCATTGTGGGATACTTTGAGTGCACTATATAGGGTGTAAATAATCCTCACTAAGGTTTCGGACAGCGCTACAAAATGGCGTCCCCACTATATAGTGCCCTATATAGTGAGTAGGGAGCGATTTCAGACACAAGGAGGGAGTGACATTATCGTCATGAAATATCGGGAAATATGTCACTCAGATCTGTGATGTATTTTGTATGAAAAATACGAGTTTTTCAACGCGAGAAGATAAACTTCATATCTTCAAGCCATAATATAGACACATTCACAAAGTCCCCAAATTTATCAAAACAATTCATTGATTTCCTCACCAGTGAAATATAGAGATTTATATCACGGTTTTGGTTCTCCATGCACTCTAAAAAATAATGGGGCCAGTACCGGTTCTTCAGGGCGATGCCATAGAAGAACCTTTTTCAGGGCTTCAAAGAACCGTTCATGCAACAGTTCTTTAAAGAACCATTTAAACCATTTGTTTGAGCAGTGAAGACAGATTTGTGTAAACATAGCCTATGTGCATTGACCAGCAAATGGTAAGAGAATGCCAGGCTCTGAAGAACCATTTCCAATGTGAAGAACCTTTCGCATAATGTAATGGTTCATCACAGAGTTTTGACTCTCCATGGAACCATCCAGAGATTTGAAGAACCAGTGAAGCACCTTTATTTTTTAGAGTGTGTCCCGGCTGGAGCTCGTATGAAAAATACGAGGCGTGTATTTCCCAGTAAAATGCTCGTGTCTATGATTAATAATTGAATTGGTTATTTCATTACAGTCTTTGAGATGGACCTGAATTAAAATAAAAGTTATATTTATATTCAGGTAAAGTATAAATCTTATATTTATATATGCTTACAAAGTTACTGAAGGCATGACAATAAATCCCACTCAGTAGGCCTATGTGTAGTTTGTGGATATGAATGTAATGGCAAAAAAATCTGACATACAGTAACTTTACGTGATAAAGCTTGAGATCTTTTTATGACGAATAACACCAGGGGGCAACATAAGCTCAACTGATTCACTTCTCACCACCCACACACGCAAACATTCTATAAAGTCTAAATTTTTAGAACTTGTTAAAGAATCAGATTAAAAGAAGAGATTCAGAGAGTTCACCCTTGCAGCTGGAAACGACTGACCTGTGTGCTCCTGCCTTTGTCTGTCCATCCTGTCCAGACTGTCCAGCAGGCCATCAATCTGAACCTTTATCATTGTCAACTCTCGCTTTATGGTCTGCAGCTCCTCCATTTTCACTGCACAGAGACATTGAGATAAACAGTTAGAGACAGAGAATTCCCACTTTATACAAAAGGTTCAAATAAAAGTAAGAAACAGCCCATAAAAACAGCTTTTTTTTATGAAATATTGACTGGGCTTGAGACGAGGCAGATGCTATGGCTTTATTTGTGAAAGCTGCTTCAAACAACTGCACACAGAAATCACTCTAGAGAGTCTCTTTTTGTTCCCTTGAATCCCATCCACTCAAAAGCATCATTCTGTGCCTCTGTGCCAGTGTCAAAGGAACTAAATAATACACAGAGGGAAATATCAGATGACCAATCAGGTTGGAGAACGAACAAAGGTGTAAATGAGCCACTGTGATAGAAATAAAATTACAGAGCGATTCACTGAACATGCCAACATTTGGACCGCGGAGCTCTTAGACACTGAGGTGACCCGAGACCCACTGAGATGCTAATAGCATGTTCGGAACACATTCTTATTCTTTCTGCTCTGTTAATTAGGTGTAATGGCATGCTCTGATAGGGCTGTCTCCATTAACGGAGGAAAGGCTATGGAGAAGAGGCTTTTAATAAAATAGCATCTGGAGGTTCTCCTGAGACCAGCTGATTACAAGCCATCCACTAAAGAAATAAAGGACTATACGAGCTGTATAGTTGAGTGCAAAGGTTTGCGCACCCTGTGGTTTTTGAATGGTAAGGAAGAACATTTATCCTGGTTTTACAATTTAATAAAAAATAAATAAACAAATGAAAAGACCAAAATGCATTTTTAATAAGACAACAATCCATGATATAAGGCAAAAATCCATCGAAAGATTTTTAATCATTTGTTCTCCAGTCTGGATTGGACAAAGGAAGTTATTTCCCATTTAAAGGTAGACTGCCTTTCAGATTTTTCAAGTGTAGGTCATAAAAAGAATTTTCCCAGACACTCAATTATTTTTGCTTAGTGGACCAAAAGTTACTGAATTCGAATCACAGACTTCCAATTTTATTAGTTTTTTTTTTTAAATCGAACAAATAATGGATTTAGGGCCACATGGCCCTAAATTCTCCAATATTTTTTCCTGCTTCACTGTGACCCAATACAAGATACTACATCATGCATCACATGGTGGGCTTTCCCCATTCATGCCCCATTTTTCCCCATTCTGGGATACAAATTTGAAACAGGAGAGAACAATGTGAATGAAACGTGAAAGACCAACTACAGCAGGGGTACTCACTTAGAAACTCAAAAGGTCCACTCACCAAATTTCCAATCTGTCCAGGGTCCGGAATAGTGATGATTTAATTCCAAAATTAGAACTCCGAACAAAAAAGGCAGTAAATCCACAAAAATGTTTATTGAACTATGCACAAAATGTGATATGTTCTGTCCATATCAGTGTGAAAGGTGACACCTTTTTTGTGCCACCAATTCTTTAAAATTGGGCATGAAAGGTGGGAGGGCCAGGTGTAGACACTATGTTCATTAGTGAGTGTGCTCCTGTATTTGTTCTTCAGCATATTCATAGTTGAAAAGGCAGACTCACAACAGTATGTTGAAGGGAACATGGTGAGAATTTCTCATCTCATCTCATCTCATCTCATTATCTCTAGCCGCTTATCCTGTTCTACAGGGTCGCAGGCAAGCTGGAGCCTATCCCAGCTGACTACGGGCGAAAGGCGGGGTACACCCTGGACAAGTCGCCAGGTCATCACAGGGCTGACACATAGACACAGACAACCATTCACACTCACATTCACACCTACGGTCAATTTAGAGTCACCAGTTAACCTAACCTGCATGTCTTTGGACTGTGGGGGAAACCGGAGCACCTGGAGGAAACCCATGCGGACATGGGGAGAACATGCAAACTCCGCACAGAAAGGCCCTCGCCGGCCACGGGGCTCGAACCCGGACCTTCTTGCTGTGAGGCGACAGCGCTAACCACTACACCACCGTGCCACCCATGGTGAGAATTTGAAGGACCATTTCCTGCAAGACGGGGACACCTGCTCCAGGGACCATCTTAGTCCAAAAGGTGGCAGGGTCACAGACAGATTCCTGCAGTGCAAGGTTTTCCTGAAGCTCAATCAGCTCTGATTGAAGGGAAGCAGCACGAGCCCATGGGCAGACCTTCAGGACTTCAGTTGAGAATTCTGTGATTTTTTTTTTTTTTTTAACCAGGAATGGATTTTCAATGCACAGTAAGACTTATTTTCCCAAAGTGAAATCTCCAAAGCGAGTTTCAAAAATTTCAATCAATTTGTCCAGGAATTCAGCATAATTGTGATGGTGTCTTCCTGAAGCTTGACTTTTCAGTTTTGGGAAGTGAAGCAGGCCCTCCTCCTGTATGTCACTTTTGAATATTTCTAGTTTCCTTTGAAAAGCACGGATAGCTGACATGAGGTTACACACTATGCTATTTTTGCCCTGGAGCTTCAAATTCAGATCATTGAGTTGGCAAGTAATGTCAGATAGAAATGCAGCAATTTCCATTTTTTCACTGTTTTGCAGGAATTCCACAAATTGTTTTGCTTTTGGACTCTTCTGATCCAACAGAAACATTTCTAGCTCTTTCCGTAGTGTCCAAAACCGCTCCAGCACTTTGCCTTTACTAAGCCATCTGACATTGTTGTGAAGAAGCAAATCATTAAATTCTGCATTAACCTCCGTGAGGAATGAGCGCAGCAAATGATGCTGCAGAGCAGATGATGCCCTCAAAAAATTGACAAGTCTCATTACTGTTGTCATGACTTCTGAATACTTCTCTCCAAGGCTGGCACACAAAACCATCTGATGAATGATACAGTGGTATGCTATGAGGTCAGGGTGATGAGCTTTTAAGCAGGACACTAATCCCCTGTCTCTCCCAGTCATACTTGGGGCTCCATCAGTAGCAATTGAAACAACATGCTTCAGGTCTATCTCTCGGACTCTCAGCATCTCCATCACTGCTTCATAAATGTCATCCCCTCTTGTGTGTCCATCAAGGGTTGTGAGGCCTAACACATCTTCAAAGAATTCCCCCTTCTCTTCAGCAAAAAATCTGACAAACACCAGAAGTTGGGTATTAACTGTGTTGTCTGTGGATTCATCCAAAGCCAATGATATGCATTTAACCTTTTAAACAGCAGATGCCATTCGGTCCAGTACATCATCAGCAAGGATTTCAGTTCGTCTTACTGCAGTGGAATCAGAGAGGGGTATTTGATTTATTTTTTGTATGATGTCATCTCTTTGATTTCCCTCAAACAGAGCGATTGCTACTTCATTCATGCACTCCTTCACGATTTCCGCGTCAGTGAATGGTTTTTTTTTTGTGCTTGCCTAAGACCCATGCCACTCGCAGTGAGGCTTCAGTTGCACGCTCCTGTTGTGTGGCTGACCTGACTATCACACTGCGTGTTGCTTGGTATGATGCTTGCATTTGGCTTATCTTTCTGGTCCTTACCTCGGAGTTTTGTGGGTAATTCTGTTCGAAGTGGCCATGTTTTGTTTCATAATGACGTTTCACGTTTCCACTTTTGACAAGGGCAACTGTCTCATTACAAATTAAACACATTGGTTTCGTGCTCCCCGCAGGCAGCACAAATGCATATTTGTCGGTCCATTCTAACTTAAATTCACAATTTTCGGAAACCACCTTTCGCTTTTTGTCATGTTTGGAGCACGCCATGATTTTTGCTTGCTAAACAAACAGGTACTGTTCGCAAATCTGCCTGCGTTGTAGTGAATGGTGACCTGCGTGATCCACAGACAGCGGTGGAGAAAAACACTCGCAGAGCTCACGGTAACACTGAGTTGTCATACTGATGTTAGTATACATATCTGCTGATTGGACATTGGATTGGGCATGAGGTAAATACATGATCGGAATCGCATCCAGTAGGGGAAAAAAGATAGATATAGCGCGTAATCACACGCCAATGAAATCTCGCTTGGATCACTATGATGAAATTAGAATATTGAATTTCGTCTCGGTCCGAATTTCATTGCGTTTGGGTCCGGATCTGGACCGGAGTCCGCCTATTGAGTACCCCTGGACTACAGTAACGGATAGCGAAAAGAAAAGATTATTTGTTGCGAAGGAAAGGAAACGCAGGACCAAACTAATAAATATCGGTGGTCAGCGAGCACCTCGGTGTGATCAGCTGTTCGTTTAGCGACAAAATGATGTAACTGTCAGTGCACGGTCAAAGGTAAACCTGTAGATGGCAGTAATGCAACACTGGATGCTAGCTGCTGTAAAATCCAAAAGAAGAAGAAGAAGGTAAACCTGCGCATGCGCACACACACGGACTTCCTCTGTCTGCTTGACTGCGCGAAGCGAGCAATTTCATGCACATTATTTGCTTTAATCCCTTCAAATTAAATAACTTCCCAGCCCCAGATATTTTGTGAGATATTACAGAAATAAACATATATCACAATGAGCACATTTTAGAGGGAACTAAATTTCACCAATTTTATGAAATCGAAAGGCCATTGAGCTTTAACATATTGAACATTTATGGAAGAAGACTTTGATCAGGATCAACTGCTGTTCTCAGTTTTCTCATCTCATCTCATTATCTGTAGCCGCTTTATCCTGTTCTACAGGGTCGCAGGCGAGCTGGAGCCTATCCCAGCTGACTACGGGCGAAAGGCGGGGTACACCCTGGACAAGTCGCCAGGTCATCACAGGGCTGACACATAGACACAGACAACCATTCACACTCACATTCACACCTACGCTCAATTTAGAGTCACCAGTTAACCTAACCTGCATGTCTTTGGACTGTGGGGGAAACCGGAGCACCCGGAGGAAACCCACGCGGACACGGGGAGAACATGCAAACTCCACACAGAAAGGCCCTCGCCGGCCACGGGGCTCGAACCCAGGACCTTCTTGCTGTGAGGCGACAGCGCTAACCACTACACCACCGTGACGCCCTTCTCAGTTTTCTATTTTAAGTTTATGTAAGTGTTCATGAAGTTCAGGAGAACTTTCCAGTTTCTCTTTCACATGGCAAGCTGTTTCATGTCATCATCTTCACGAAAGAGACAAACAAGAGCCTGGAGAACAAAACTATTCATAACAATTTCACGGATTGTCTCACGTCATTAAATGGAACTATATATGGTATATAACGTCTTATAATAAATTTAAAATGTTAGTTTTGGCAAATTGGGGTGGCACGGTGGTGTAGTGGTTAGCGCTGTTGCCTCACAGCAAGAAGGTCCGGGTTCGAGCCCCGTGGCGGGCGAGGGCCTTTCTGTGAGGAGTTTGCATGTTGTCCGCGTGGGTTTCCTCCGGGTGCTCCGGTTTCCCCCACAGTCCAAAGACATGCAGGTTAGGTTAACTGGTGACTTTAATTTGACCGTAGGTGTGACTTGTCCAGGGTGTACCCCGCCTTTCGCCCGTAGTCAGCTGGGATAGGCTCCAGCTTGCCTGTGACCCTGTAGGACAGGATAAAGCGGCTAGAGATAATGAGATGAGATGAGTTTTGGCAAATTGCTGTGATATAAGAAGAATAAAACACTTCAGGGCATGCTGTTAAAGGAAAATAATCAACTTCTGGGTGGAAACAGTTTCACATCGTGCTGCATCACATGACACACATTACACTATTTAGGCTATGGTCACGCTACAGCTCGCGATGGTTTTGCGAATACTTGGCGATGAAAATTGGTTGCATCGCCACCAGTCGTGCGATGCATGGCGAATGTTTTTTATTTTGGTGTGATTTTTGGTGTGTCTCTGCCTCGTGAGCAGCCAAAAACATCCTGAAAAATTTCAGTGCATGTATTGAATTTCGGTGGCAATGTTTTCATTGGCAAACTACGCAGCCAATGCTCGCAGATGGGTTTGGGAATACTTCCCGAAGCTCAGGGAAGCACTGCCACAAAACGCCTCATTTTCATCGATAACCCATCACAAAGCATCATGAGCTGTTAAATTATTCCCTTCTGCATAATTAAAT
The DNA here is from genome assembly GCF_027579695.1 of Neoarius graeffei. Taxonomy (NCBI): domain Eukaryota; kingdom Metazoa; phylum Chordata; class Actinopteri; order Siluriformes; family Ariidae; genus Neoarius; species Neoarius graeffei. The sequence goes on from NC_083574.1 coordinate 7,227,646, forward strand.
TAATCCATTAGCTCTGGAAACTTTGCAACCATGAAAATTAGGGCTTTATTTTGTTTCTGATGTTAGTACACAGCTGAAAATATTCAACCTGGGAACAGCCACTGATAAAATGACAGGTTGGGTTTGGGATGTGTATATGTACAGTATATTTGAGTGTGTGTTCATGTACACTTGGCTCTGCTGGAAGAGTGGGGTCTGGAGGAGCTCTTGGAGGATGAGCGGTCTCGGCTGCGTCTCTGCTTGGAAGAAGACGAGCGTACTTTCTTGGCCAGGCTGGAACTGTGGGGCAGCGCAGGCACTGCAGACGGGACGCGCTGGTAATCAAACACCCTGAAGAACACAAAGGCATACGGCAATTACTTCAACTTTATCCACACACACAGGATTTCGAGAGAGGATCTTTAACTCTTTAACCCATATAAAAAAGCTCTAAAACGTTCCATGTTAACGCTCGTCAGCTAGTTAAACTTTTCAAATCTGCACTGTTAGCCACATACCTACTAGGAACTAATCTAACAGGATTTCTGACAGGAGTCATATTCATACATTCTCACAATTTTTACTGCCAACACGAGCCAGTTATCACTGACAGGATGTCTGAACACATATAAAGATGTATAATATTCAATGCTAATGCTAGCTTTATGACTAAAACTACCTAACCTAGCCTGTTAGCTAGGATTTCTAGCGAGATGAACCTGAGTGGATTTTAAATCAAATTGTTTATAACTTTTACTGCTACTATTTGCCATCTAGGTAACATAAGCTACGTGACAGGATTTCTGAAAGGACATTTATGCTACATTCATAAATGTTAATTAGTTTTCCTGCTAATGCTAGCAGCTAACCTGACAGGTTTTTTTTTTTAAATGCCATATTCCTAAATGTTACTTATTTGTTACAGCTAATGCTAGCCAACTAAGCTAACCTGACATGATTTAAAAAAAAAGTTTTTTATGCCATATTCATAAATGTTATCTATTTTTTTTACAGCTAATGCTAGCCAAATGAGCTAACATGACATGAATTTTAAAAGTTTTTTTATGCCATATTCATAAATATTACTCATTTTTACAGCTAATGCTAGCCAACTGAGCAAACCTGATACAATTATTGAAGTTTTTTATGCTATATTCATAAATGTTATTTATTTGTGACAGCTAATACTAAGCTAACCTGACAGGATTTTTGAAAGTTTTTTTTTTTAAATGCCATATTCATAAATGTTACTTATTTGTGACAGCTAATGCTAGCCAAATAAGCTAACCTGACAGAATTTTTGAAAGTTTTTTTTAATGCCATATTCATAAATGTTACTTATTTGTGACAGCTAATGCTAGCCAACTGAACTAACCTGACAGGATTTTTGAAAGTTTTTTTAATGCCATATTCATAAAATGTTACTTATTTATGACAGCTAATGCTAGCCAAATAAGCTAACCTGACAGGATTTTTGAAACTTTTTTTATGCCATATTCATAAATATTACTCATTTTTACAGCTAATGCTAGCCAACTGAGCAAACCTGATACAATTATTGAAGTTTTTTATGCTATATTCATAAATGTTATTTATTTGTGACAGCTAATACTAAGCTAACCTGACAGGATTTTTGAAAGTTTTTTTTTTTTAATGCCATATTCATAAATGTTACTTATTTGTGACAGCTAATGCTAGCCAAATAAGCTAACCTGACAGAATTTTTGAAAGTTTTTTTTAATGCCATATTCATAAATGTTACTTATTTGTGACAGCTAATGCTAGCCAACTGAACTAACCTGACAGGATTTTTGAAAGTTTTTTTAATGCCATATTCATAAAATGTTACTTATTTATGACAGCTAATGCTAGCCAAATAAGCTAACCTGACAGGATTTTTGAAACTTTTTTTTATGCCATATTCATAAATATTACTCATTTTTACAGCTAATGCTAGCCAACTGAGCAAACCTGATACAATTATTGAAGTTTTTTATGCTATATTCATAAATGTTATTTATTTGTGACAGCTAATACTAAGCTAACCTGACAGGATTTTTGAAAGTTTTTTTTTTTAATGCCATATTCATAAATGTTACTTATTTGTGACAGCTAATGCTAGCCAAATAAGCTAACCTGACAGAATTTTTGAAAGTTTTTTTAAATGCCATATTCATAAATGTTACTTATTTGTGACAGCTAATGCTAGCCAACTGAACTAACCTGACAGGATTTTTGAAAGTTTTTTTAATGCCATATTCATAAAATGTTACTTATTTATGACAGCTAATGCTAGCCAAATAAGCTAACCTGACAGGATTTTTGAAAGTTTTTTTTAATGCCATATTCATCAATGTTACTTATTTGTGACAGCTAATGCTAGCCAACCAAGCTAACCTGACAGGATTTTTGAAACTTTTTTTTATGCCATATTCATAAATGTTACTTATTTGTGACAGCTAATGCTAGCCAACTGAACTAACCTGACAGGATTTTTGAAAGTTTTTTTAAATGCCATATTCATAAAATGTTACTTATGACAGCTAATGCTAGCCAACCAAGCTAACCTGACAGGATTTTTGAAAGTTCTTTTATACCATATTCATAAATGTTGCTCATTTTTACAGCTAATGCTAGCCAACTGAGCGAACCTGACATGATTTTTAAAAAAATTATGCCATATTCATAAATGTTATTTATTTGTTAACAGCTAATGCTACCCAACTAGTGCGTAAGCTAAACTGGTAAGATTTCTGAGAGGATTTTATGCCATACTAATAATGTTCATGACTTTTTTTTTTAACAGCTAATGCTAGCCAACTAACAAGTAAGCTAACCTCAGAAGATTTCTGAGAAGATTTTCTGGAATATTCATAAATGTTGAATATTTTTTTTTTCCTGCTATCACTAGTCATCGAAATAATATGCTCACCTATCGGGATCTCTGAGAGAATTTCTATGCTGTATTCATAAATATCATAAAGATTAATTCATTCTGCTGCTATCATGAGCATAATAATAAGCTAACATCATACATAGCTAACCTAACAGGATTTCTGAAAGATGTTTATTCACTGCTAAGGCAGGCTAGATAAGTAGGCTAACATGGCAAATTTGGTTTCATAAAGGTTGAAATAATAATAATAATAATAATAATAATAATAATAATAGGGGCGGCACGGTGGTGTAGTGGTTAACGCTGTCGCCTCACAGCAAGAAGGTCCGGGTTTGAGCCCCGGGGCCGGCGAGGGCCTTTCTGTGTGGAGTTTGCATGTTCTCCCCGTGTCCGCGTGGGTTTCCTCCGGGTGCTCCGGTTTCCCCCACAGTCCAAAGACATGCAGGTTAGGTTAACTGGTGACTCTAAATTGAGCGTAGGTGTGAATGTGAGTGTGAATGGTTGTCTGTGTCTATGTGTCAGCCCTGTGATGACCTGGCGACTTGTCCAGGGTGTACCCCGCCTTTCGCCCGTAGTCAGCTGGGATAGGCTCCAGCTTGCCTGCGACCCTGTAGAACAGGATAAAGCGGCTAGAGATAATGAGATGAGATGAGATTTTTGCCTTTCTTTCTCTCGTCTTAAATGAAGGAATTTCCCATGTAGAATTTTTCAGTTTTCTTTTAGTTAATCATTAATGCGTTCATTGCATGTGCATAAGGTTCCATGTGAACAAACTATTACTGCACTACAGCACCTGTCTCAGAGTGTTGGCATTTCAGCAAGAATTTATGAGTGCATTTTTGTGTGCGCATGTGTGTGTGTGTGTGTGTGCGTGCAGTTCACCAGCATGGGATTATTTGCATTTCAAAACAGGAGAAACCTGAGCCAACCATGTGGAGAAGGGATTCCTGACACGGATAAAAACCAGGAGGATATTACAGAGGAGGATGCTAGAATTCTCCACATCTACAGGAACTACTCCTCTTATATATGGCTGTTCGATGGCAATAGTCCTCTATTGTACTCTAGTTTTAAAACTCTTCTCTTTCCTCCAACAGCCTGCTTTCTGATCTTTTTTTTTCTTTCTCTCTCTTTCTCTCGAGGCACTCTTTCTTCCTTATGAGCAGTGGTAAGAAGGTTTTATCTCCGACAAAATCAAATTGCTGCTGTCAAAGCCTATCAAAAGCTCTGTGGTGGAGACGATGATGGGAGAGTTTCAGAGCTTGTGTTCTGTTGGATACTGATACCAGCCATTAAATCAGAGATAGAAAGAGAGAGCGAAAAAAAATTAAAAAGTTTTTAGGGGAGAATTTTGTACTGTTGGGATCTTTCACTAACTTTAATCTGATCAAATATCAAGACAAAAACAGCTCAGTTATTACTAGTCTGTTTTTTTAATAATAACACATAGTAGATATACAGTAAACATATAACCATAGACAGTGAATGATGACGCAATGCCACTATTAGTCACCATACTCTCTCTCTCTCTCTCTCTGTGTTGTGAAACACAAAATGAACAGTTTTCTATTGTAAACAGATTTTTTTTCTCTAAACACTGCAAATAAAGTGAAAATGCCCATTTTATACTGTAACACTTAATTTAAGTGTCAGGTTACCAAAAGAGGCAAAATGAGCTGGGGACGAAAGTGTTTGGGACTGAATTATATAAAAAAAATCATTTTTGTATAGTAACATAATCTGAGGCTAATAATAATTGTATCGTAAAAATACATAATGTTCGTAAGTGTAAAACCACAACCTACCTGAAATCTTTTGTTGTTAGAACGACAAGAATTTGGAACATTCTTTCTGATGAACTGAATTTAAACAGATAAGTGGATAATCTGAAGAAAATGGATGGATGGACAAATTTAAACATGGATGATCTTAGCTATTTTAAATTTACTATGTTGAATTATTATTTTTCTGCTTTAAATAATTATGATTGCAACAACCCTCACACTTTTAAATCTATATACCTGAAATGCAATTCAGTCCAGGGTCTTGCAGGTCCTGTTTTTCTTTTTTTTTCTATATAAATACTGTTGGCCCAGAGTAATTGAATTGGCTAATGCTGTTGTGGTTACCCTGCCATACATACATATATCTATTCCCCCCCCCCCCCCCCCCTTTAGCTTGTAAATATTTTTATCTCATCTCATCTCATTATCTCTAGCCGCTTTATCCTTCTACAGGGTCGCAGGCAAGCTGGAGCCTATCCCAGCTGACTATGGGCAAAAGGCGGGGTACACCCTGGACAAGTCGCCAGGTCATCACAGGGCTGACACATAGACACAGACAACCATTCACACTCTCACCTACGGTCAATTTAGAGTCACCAGTTAACCTAACCTGCATGTCTTTGGACTGTGGGGGAAACCGGAGCACCTGGAGGAAACCCACGCGGACACGGGGAGAACATGCAAACTCCGCACAGAAAGGCCCTCGCCGGGCCCGGGGCTCGAACCCAGGACCTTCTTGCTGTGAGGCGACAGCGCTAACCACTACACCACCGTGCCGCCAAATATTTTTATTACTTATTTTATTAATTTTAGGATTGATGGCGAAGCTCATAAAAAAAATTAGAAACAGATGCCGTATTAAATGCTTTCTATGATGGAAAAATCTTCAGCTGTTTAGGTTTTGCAGTTTCTCTGTAGTATGAGCAGTTACGTTTTTTTGTCATATCTTCATGAAAATAAGCTGCTTTAACATGTGAGATCTTACTTTGAGGATGTTCCACACCATTGCACATGCATATTTAATGACCACTTTATTGGGCACACCTAGACACCTGCTGTTGTATGCAGTTCTTTAAACAACCACTCCCTTGATAGCAGCACAATGCATCAAAACATGCAGATACAAATCAAGAGCTTCAGTTCACGTTCACAATGTTCAAAGATCAGAATGGGAAAAATTGTGATCTCAAAGCATGACTTTCTTTCACTGCGGCATGGGTGTTGGTTTGAGCCCGATAGACTGGTTTGAGTATTTCAGAAACGGCTGATCTCCTGGGGTTTTCACACACAACAGTCTGTAGAGTTTACACAGAATGGTGCGAAAAACAAAAGACATTGAGCTGAGTGAGCGGCAGTTCTGTGGGTGGAAACAAACGCCTTGTTGATAAGAGAGGTCAGAGGAAAACGGACAGATTGGTTCGAGCTTTTTTGCCAGCAAGGATATAGTAACTTGTATAATCACTCTTTACAATCGTGGTGAGCTGAAAAGCATCTCAGCATGCAACAGCAGAAGAACACATTGGGTTCCACTCCTGTGAAGAACAGGGATCTTAGAATCAAGAACAAGTTCCTATTAAAGTGGCCAGTGAGTGTATACATATATATTGTAATAACTGACAAACTCCTATGGCATAAGAGGAATAAAACACTCCAACAAGGTTTAATTATTTTTTTTAATAATATCAAGCCCTTGAGTCTTTTATTCCTTTCATGCAATGGCTGATTATGTTCATTTGTTTCTCTTACACATAACTGTATAACAGTGTAAAAAATAAAATACGCATTGTTATTTTTATTGTATAGGTTGTCTATTTTTCCACTGCTCTTTTCACAGGAAGGTGAAACTAAGCAGTGAATGAAACTGAATAAATTTCTATTCAATAGTTAAAAAACGGCACCATACAAAGTAGGCTAGCATCAGCACAGCCAGCGAGAAGAGATTTTTCCTCTGCAGATGGAGGATGATGTGGTGTGAATGGAACTTCTTTCTCTGCTGAATTCATTATTTACATAATGAAGGCGATAGCCAAGTGCAAATATTGGCTTATTTATACTCACTGGTGACATTCTTACATCTTTATATATTTATGAAGAGCGTACTGATTTATTTAGTGTGAAATAATGCATACTGTCCAACCAGTCAGAAATGTGCATTTTTGTGGCCATGGAAAAAGTTAAGAAATATTTTTCTCTGTTTTCTCTGCAGAGAGCAAAAATGACCATCGATTGTGAAAGAAAAAGAGTTTCAAATGGGAATGTAAGTACAGTATATGGAGGACATTTATGTTAGGAGAGTCTGTGCTTCATGAATGGAGAGCTTCAGGAATGACACAGTGTCAGCTCTTTTATATATATATATATATGGTAGACTGCCTTTCAGATTTTTCAAGTGTAGGTTATAAAAAGAATTTTCCCTGACACCCAATTATTTTTGTTTAATGGACCGAAAGCTACTGAATTCAAATCACAGACGTCCAATTTTATTTTATTTTTTTAAATAGTAAAATTAATTAATTTAAGGCCACATGGCCCTAAATTCTGCGCTATTTTTTTCTGCTTCACCATGACCCAATACAAGATACTACGTCATGCATCACGTGGTGGGCTTTCCCTGTTCGCGCAAGGCATTGTGGGATACAAATTTGAAACAGGAGAGAAAAATGGAGGACGTGAGTGTGTGAATGAAATGTGAAAGACTGACTACAGTAACGGAAAGAAAGCGAGAAGAAAACGTTATGTTATGTACGAAGGAAAGGAAACGAAGGACCAAACTAATAAATATCGGCGCTCAGCGAGCACCTCGGTGTGATCAGCTGTTCGTTTAGCGACAGAATGATGTAACTGTTAGTGCACGCTCAAAGGTAAACCTGTGCTCGCACGCACACACACACACACACACACACACACATACACGGACTTCCTCTGTCTGCTTGACTGCGCGAAGCGAGTGATTTCATGCACATTATTTGCTTTAATCCCCTCAAATTAAATAACTTCCCAGCCACAGAACGGCCTGATATTTTGTGAGATAGTACAGAAATAGACATATATCACAATGAGCACATTTCAGAGGGAACTAAATTTCACCGATTTTATGAAATCGAAAGGCCGTCTAGCTTTAATAAGTGATGCACTCAAATTTCATGCAGAACCTCTGAATAGAACACAAGCCATATTTCATATACAGTTGATATACTGTACTTTATTCTGTCCACATTCACTGGATATGAGCAATCGCACGCTCTGATTGGATACTCTACTAGGAGGATATCAGCTTACATACGGTACCATGAGTAGAGAAAAACAAAATGGCGTCACGTGTTGCTGAACCAACCAAGGACGAAATAAAAACTCTACTTGAAAATAAAACCTGAAAAATTACAAAAAAAAGCAACCAAATATGGAATAAAAGTATTTGATGGTAAGAATGTATCTTTTTTTCCAAGAATTATTATTATTGCATTTTTCACAAATTGTTCCTGTCATTTCGTCGGTTTGTTTACATTCTAAGTGGAAATTATTTTGCCGGACGTTTTGTATAAAGTTTTTATTTATCGAATTTGCAAAAAATAAAAATAAAAATGCTCTGTTTTGTCAAAATCCAGTGAATGTGGATAGAATTAAACAGTCATTCCACTCAATCTAGTTGTATATGGTTTATAGCCAACTCAGTGCTACGTGCCTCGTCGGCTATCAGCTCATGTACGACTTGATTTCGTGGAATAACTCTTAAATATATAGCTTTCACATTCTTCGTCTTTCTGCAATTGCAGGCAGGACATTTAAACACACTCACCTCAGATCAGATTCCCCACCTGTACCTTTCTTCATTACTGGCCCTCCGGGTAGCGAGGCACTTTACTTGCCATTTACTTTTAATTACGTTTGTTAGAAAGCTGTTCGTTATTTTCAGGAGCGTGGATTAAAGCTGTAGCATTCAGGCCAGATCGTATCAGACTGTCGAGTGAGAGCTGAAACTGTCTGCTGATTGCAAGTATATCAAGAAGACAGGATTAAGACATGAGAAAGCCTTTAAGCTCCTAATCCATGACTGAGCAGATAAGACAGAGTAAACAATTACACGAGTCCTGCTTTGGCAGCTCACTGAGAGCGTTCATTTGCAAATCGAATGGTGTTTATTTATTTGTCTAGTGTCAACCTTCAGAGCCTTTAGATTACCGTCCTTTCCAGAATTAACTCTGTCCTCTAAGGTTTGTGTTTCAGGTTTTATCAGCAATGGAATTGGGAAGTTTTAAAAAAAGTGGTGTTGGATTAAAATGATGTCCCTCAGAGCCGTCTGAATCCCTGTTTCAACTGGATTACTTGGGCAATGTAATTATTACTGATGTATTTTTGGGATTTTTGTCCCTCAAGAATCCATCATGTCAGCATTTTTTTTATTCCTGCGTCTTGAAAGATTACGCCGTATTGTTCCTTCTTTGAGAAATGAGCAGTTTTGATAACTCCAGGTAATAAATATCCTGTCTGAATTGATGTGTTGATAAAGATTTCATTATATCCTGTGTGCAAAAGAGGCTTTGAGCTTTTTCTTCAGTAGAAAGACACTCCAGGAAGGACTCGCTCTTTTTCTCAACAAAATGAACCAAATCTAAGCTTTGCCCAAGGTGGAAAAATGCAGAATAACAAACTATAGATGACGTTTAAAAGGATGTATTGGACAAGCGATGCTTTTGAGGGTTTCAGAATTCCTAACACAAATAAAACCTATATACATACGGTACGTGTCAGTACAGTAAACTGCGAGAGTCGCTCGAGCAGCAAGTCCCGGGTTTTATAACACAGCGTATAGCGGAGAGAGAAGACGACGGTCACACTTGGATGTGAAAACCTTCTGAAACGTATCTGCAGGCCTCCACAGTGGCGATGCGGTGATATCTCTCCTCCTGCATCCGACTGTGTGCTCTTTAAAGCTTAAAGTGCTCTAGCTGCTCTGTTTTATAGAAAGAACAGCGAGCTTTGATGTGCAGCCAGAAAGAAAAGGGATTCCTCACTGAGACAATTACAGGCTTTCCTCATGTATATGGAGAGTTCTGCATTCCCACCATCACAACTATCACTTATTAACACGAGAGAGAGAGAGAGAGAGAGAGGCAGTCAGGCGCTTATCGCCCATCAGTGAGTATCAGCTGAATTAGCTCCTCACACCACACAGGCCTCCACAGTGACGGACTCGTTTTTCATGCTGTCAGCTTCCTCCTTCCTTCATTCCTCCTCCCTCCATCTTTCACTCTCACTCATCTCAGTTCATTCCCTCACTCTTTATCACTCTGCTTTTCCATGACTTTTTCTCTTTCAATTCTATGCATCTTTCTTTCTTTCTTTCTTTCTTTCTTTCTTTCTTTCTTTCTTTCTTTCTTTCAAGTATATCTACTTTTCTTTCTTTCAAGTATATCTAGTATATCTACAAGTAGAAGTAGACATTTTTCTAGGATAAAAGTATTTCTTTCTTTCTTTCTTTCTTTCTTTCTTTCTTTCTTTCTTTCTTTCTTTCTTTCTTTCAAGTATAGCTACTTTTCTTTCTTTCAAGTACACGTATATCTAGTATATCTACTAGTAGAAGTAGACATTTTTCTAGTATAAAAGTATTTCTTTCTTTCTTTCTTTCTTTCTTTCTTTCTTTCTTTCTAGTATATCTACTCATAGAAGTAGACATTTTTCTAGTATAAACGTATATCTTTCTTTCTTTCTTTCTTGGAAATCTACTTTTCTTTCTTTCTTTCTTTCTTTCTTTCTTTCTTTCTTTCTTTCTTTCTTTCAAGTATATCTTCTTTCTTTCTTTCTTTCTTTCTTTCTTTCTTTCTTTCTTTCTTTCTTTCAAGTATATCTTCTTTCTTTCTTTCTTTCTTTCTTTCTTTCTTTCTCAGATATCTACTTTTCTTTCTTTCTTTCTTTCTTTCTTTCTTTCTTTCTTTCTTTCTTTCTTTCTTTCTAGTATATCTACTCATAGAAGTAGACATTTTTCTAGTATAAACGTATATCTTTCTTTCTTTCTTTCTTGGAAATCTACTTTTCTTTCTTTCTTTCTTTCTGTCTTTCTTTCTTTCTTTCTTTCTTTCAAGTATATCTTCTTTCTTTCTTTCTTTCTTTCTTTTCTTTCTTTCTTTCTTTCTTTCTTTCAAGTATATCTTCTTTCTTTCTTTCTTTCTTTCTTTCTTTCTTTCTTTCTTTCTTTCTTTTTTTCTTTCTTTCTCAGATATCTACTTTTCTTTCTTTCTTTCTTTCTTTCTTTCTTTCTTTCTTTCTTTCTTTCTTTCTTTCTTTCTTTCTTTCTTTCAAGTATATCTTCTTTCTTTCTTTCTTTCTTTCTTTCTTTCTTTCTTTCTTTCTTTCTTTCTTTTTTTCTTTCTTTCTCAGATATCTACTTTTCTTTCTTTCTTTCTTTCTTTCTTTCTTTCTTTCTTTCTTTCTTTCAAGTATATCTACTTTCTTTCTTTCTTTCTTTCTTTCTTTCTTTCTTTCTTTCTTTCTTTCTTTCTAGTATATCTACTCATAGAAGTAGACATTTTTCTAGTATAAACGTACCGTATTTTCCGGACTATACGTCGCTCCGGAGTTTAAGTCGCATCAGCCAAAAAATGCATTATGAAGACGAAAAAAACATATATACGTCGCACCGGACTATAAGTCGCACTTTTTTGAAGGGTTATTCTATCCATAGAATCTGTGATTGTATCTGATAAGCAGCGCGTGGTTACTGCGTGACTGCATTGTTTATTTAATAAACGAACAGCTGAGCAGTGATGACGCGCCCTTTGCCCTGCAAGTAGCCTAGTCTGATTATTTTAAATATCTACTACTATCTTTAATACTATCACTATCGTTATTACTAATAGCCTATATTATTATTATAACTAATATTAGTAGCCTATTACTGATGCATTAATCATTTTGCTTTTAGAATATTTTTACCGGTAGGGCTTATTATCGCCCCATGGCTCTTTCATCTGTGTTATTAAAGCTGTAGTCATCATCGAGGAGTGTCATTCTTCATTTTTGTCGAATTTTATTTCATCAAATCAGAGGTCAAGTAGGCTATAGGTATATCATCTCCAAAGACAGGTACGGTAGTAAAAACAACCGTCTAGTGAAAAAAAACAACAACCGCTTTTAAATCCCCTACTTAAATCCTTAAAATGAGTCATTTAACTCATGTCTTGTGTGATCTGATCTCCAATGGTGAAATAAACCGGTTGTGATGAGTACAGTCTGTTATTTTAGAAGATAAATGTAATATATAATTTAATATATAGACTAATAAAAATTATTTTATAATATAATATCACGACATATTACTGTCTGTAACTGTTTGTCACTAAAGCGTTTTCTAAGATCATAATGTCTGATATTATTATTATTATTATTATTATTATTATTATTATTATTATTATTATTTTACACACACAATAAGCGCATGTGCTTTAAGTTATAGTAAACCATCCCCCGCCTTTTTTTTTTTTTTTGAGTCGCCGGACCCACCCACCTCCTGCGTTCCGGGACCTCCCACTTCACAAATTAAGCACTGCCTAAAATCACTACATAACTTATTTAAATAACTATAGGCCTATCATTAATAATAAAACACAGGTCAATCAAGTTTATCAAGCTGATGATTTCACTCCAAATCAGCAAATCCATTGAATTCCTCATCCTCGGTGTCGCTTCTGAACAACTCTGCCTCCAGCGGCAGATGAAGCGCCGTTTCCTCTTCTTCTGCGTGGCTGTCGTCAGACTCAGCATCAGCTCCAGTTATTCCGCGGTGAAAAAAAAAAAAAAAACATATATACGTCGCACCGGAGTATAAGTCGCATTGCCAGCCGAACCATGAAAAAAGTGCGACTTATAGTCCGAAAAATACGGTATATCTTTCTTTCTTTCTTTCTTTCTTGGAAATCTACCTTTCTTTCTTTCTTTCTTTCTTTCTTTCTTTCTTTCTTTCTTTCTTTCAAGTATATCTTTCTTTCTTTCTTTCTTTCTTTCTTTCTTTCTTTCTTTCTTTCAAGTATATCTTCTTTCTTTCTTTCTTTCTTTCTTTCTTTCTTTCTTTCTTTCTTTCTTTCTTTCAAGTATATCTTTCTTTCTTTCTTTCTTTCTTTCTTTCTTTCTTTCTTTCTTTCTTTCTTTCAAGTATATCTTCTTTCTTTCTTTCTTTCTTTCTTTCTTTCTTTCTTTCTTTCTTTCTCAGATATCTACTTTTCTTTCTTTCTTTCTTTCTTTCTTTCTTTCTTTCTTTCTTTCTTTCTTTAAGTATATCTTCTTTCTTTCTTTCTTTCTTTCTTTCTTTCTTTCTTTCTTTCTTGTATATCTACTCATAGAAGTAGACATTAGTAGTATAAATAGTATAAATGTATATCTTTCTTTCTTTCTTGGAAATCTACTTTTCTTTCTTTCAAGTATATCTTCTTTCTTTCTTTCTTTCTTTCTTTCTTTCTTTCTTTCTTTCTTTCAAGTATATCTACTTTTCTTTCTTTCAAGTATATCTAGTATATCTACTAGTACAACCCCGATTCCAAAAAAGTTGGGACAAAGTACAAATTGTAAATAAAAATGGAATGCAATGATGTGGAAGTTTCAAAATTCCATATTTTATTCAGAATAGAACATAGATGACATATCAAATGTTTAAACTGAGAAAATGTATCATTTAAAGAGAAAAATTAGGTGATTTTTAAATTTCATGACAACACCACATCTCAAAAAAGTTGGGACAAGGCCATGTTTCCCACTGTGAGACATCCCCTTTTCTCTTTACAACAGTCTGTAAACGTCTGGGGACTGAGGAGACAAGTTGCTCAAGTTTAGGGATAGGAATGTTAACCCATTCTTGTCTAATGTAGGATTCTAGTTGCTCAACTGTCTTAGGTCTTTTTTGTCGTATCTTCCGTTTTATGATGCGCCAAATGTTTTCTATGGGTGAAAGATCTGGACTGCAGGCTGGCCAGTTCAGTACCCGGACCCTTCTTCTACGCAGCCATGATGCTGTAATTGATGCAGTATGTGGTTTGGCATTGTCATGTTGGAAAATGCAAGGTCTTCCCTGAAAGAGACGTCGTCTGGATGGGAGCATATGTTGCTCTAGAACCTGGATATACCTTTCAGCATTGATGGTGTCTTTCCAGATGTGTAAGCTGCCCATGCCACATGCACTAATGCAACCCCATACCATCAGAGATGCAGGCTTCTGAACTGAGCGCTGATAACAACTTGGGTCGTCCTTCTCCTCTTTAGTCCAAATGACACGGCGTCCCTGATTTCCATAAAGAACTTCACATTTTGATTTGTCTGACCACAGAACAGTTTTCCACTTTGCCACAGTCCATTTTAAATGAGCCTTGGCACAGAGAAGACGTCTGCGCTTCTGGATCATGTTTAGATACGGCTTCTTCTTTGAACTATCGAGTTTTAGCTGGCAACGGCGGATGGCACGGTGAATTGTGTTCACAGATAATGTTCTCTGGAAATATTCCTGAGCCCATTTTGTGATTTCCAATACAGAAGCATGCCTGTATGTGATGCAGTGCCGTCTAAGGGCCCGAAGATCACGGGCACCCAGTATGGTTTTCCGGCCTTGACCCTTACGCACAGAGATTCTTCCAGATTCTCTGAATCTTTTGATGATATTATGCACTGTAGATGATGATATGTTCAAACTCTTTGCAATTTTACACTGTCGAACTCCTTTCTGATATTGCTCCACTATTTGTCGGCGCAGAATTAGGGGGATTGGTGATCCTCTTCCCATCTTTACTTCTGAGAGCCGCTGCCACTCCAAGATGCTCTTTTTATACCCAGTCATGTTAATGACCTATTGCCAATTGACCTAATGAGTTGCAATTTGGTCCTCCAGCTGTTCCTTTTTTTGTACCTTTAACTTTTCCAGCCTCTTATTGCCCCTGTCCCAACTTTTTTGAGATGTGTTGCTGTCATGAAATTTCAAATGAGCCAATATTTGGCATGAAATTTCAAAATGTCTCACTTTCGACATTTGATATGTTGTCTATGTTCTATTGTGAATACAATATCAGTTTTTGAGATTTGTAAATTATTGCATTCTGTTTTTATTTACAATTTGTACTTTGTCCCAACTTTTTTGGAATCGGGGTTGTATATGTAGATATCTTTCTAGTATATAAGTCTTTCTTTCTTTCTTGTATATCTACTTTTCTTTCTTTCAAGTATATCTAGTATATCTACTAGTAGAAGTAGATATTTTTCTAGTATAAAAGTATAGCTTTCTTTCTTTCTTTCTTTCTTTCTTTCTTTCTTTCTTTCTCAGATATCTACCTTTCTTTCTTTCTTTCTTTCTTTCTTTCTTTCTTTCTTTCTTTCTTTCAAGTATATCTAGTATATCTACTAGTAGAAGTAGACATTTTTCTAGTATAAAAGTATAGCTTGCTTTCTTTCTTTCAAGTATATCTCCTATATCTACTAGTATCAGTAGATATCTTTCTAGTATAAAAGAATAGCTTTCTTTCTTTCTTTCTTTCTGCAACATCAGCATTGCTGCCTCCCACTTTATAGTCAGTATTGTGAGAATAGCACAGGGGACGTCATATGTACAAAAAGCAAAAGCTGTTTATTTGCTTGAATTCCAGAGACTGCTATGTGCGATTGTCGATATGAGAACCTTTCGGTGGCATGGTGGTGTAGTGGTTAGCACCGTCACCTCACAGGAAGAAAGTTCTGGGTTCGAGCCCAGCAGCTGATGGGGGTCTTTCTGTGTGGAGTTTGCATGTTCTCCCCGTGTCTGTGTGGGTTTCCTCCAGGTGCTCCGGCTTCTCCCACAGTCCAAAGACATGCAGTTAGGTTAACATGGGGCAGCCATGGTCTGAGGTTGGGCTGAAGTGCCCTTGACCAAGGCATCTAACCCCCAACTGCGCCCCTGAGCGCTGTAGCATAGCTGCCCACTGCTCTGGGTATGTGTGTGTGTGCTCACTGCTCACTTGTGTGTGTGCATGTGTGTTCACTGCTTCAGATGGGTTAAATGCAGAGAGGAATTTCACTGTGTTCTGAAGTCTGTGCTTGAGTGTACGTGTGACAAATAAAGGCTTCTTCTTCTGCTTCTCTTAGATTCAACAATAACATTTTCCTGATATAAAAATCCACATCCACACAACACACGTCTGCATTAAAACTATCTGCATGGGGAGAACAAACCAGAACAATATTAAAGTAATTTTATTCAGCTTATTTGGATTATCTTTCAGGGGTGGTCTTCCAACCTCAACTACACACCCCGCTCCTTACACACCACACAGCCTTCAGAGCAACGTCTAATAGCAAAAGCTTGAGCACCTCGTTTGGCTGTTAAACTGCAGCTTTAGGTGAATAAACATGATGAAGTGTCACCTAATGCGAAACAAAGACACTTTCCACTTTAACTAGAAAGAGAAAGGAGTTTATTCCACCTGCCCAGTGAAATGATAATAGAAAGGCCGTCTACCATAATCTCATGTCTGGTGTGTTGTGTGTGTTTCGGAACGTTATCTTGTTATTCTTATCACGAGAACCAGGAAGCTACGGTTAAATGGTAATGTTAACTATGGGACGAGTTCATGTTGGTTGATAAACTGGTTGATTGTCTATACATCACATCAGTAACATCTGTTAGCACTATCTTTCATTCACACACATTTAATTACTTTTATTTGGAACCAAGAAACAAGCAAGGGGTACAAGATCCAAATATTCTGGAAAAGGTCTTCGATAGGATGACAGATCTTAAAGGCTACACACTTATACCAGTACTCTTATTAATGTAATACTCAACATTCAAGGATAAACAAAACATCTCCGTCTCCATATGTGCATACTACCAATAATAGCTGAGACAGAGCAAAACTTTGCCAAATTTTTTGCTCCTCTTTTTTGCATTCCCCCCAACTGCAGCCCTCTGACTACATTCTTATGTACATGGCCTAAGCTTCCAAAAACCAGTACTATAAGCCTGCATTCATATCCCAATTACAGAATATGTTCTAATAAGGGCTGATATTTCAGTAATTTGGAATAATAGCAAGTGTCTATATACAAATCAAAACAGCACCCAACCTCAATAATGCATACAGAATTCGCAAATTAATTTACAATTACAATATCCGGTGTATTTGGGATGTCTTTAAAATAATCAAAATCAGATATGTTATGTTGAAACCAGTTCGTTTTCACAGTACTATGTAGAAAAAACTTGCAATCATGTCCTTGGTTTATTTTTTGTAAGTCCTTTGCAACCGGATTGACCAAGCGGTCGTGCCTGGTCACATACTGTCCTTTATAGTAACTGCATCCATTCAGTATATGGGACACTGTTTCGTTTTCTTGATGGTTTGTGTGCAATATATACAAAAGGGGTCATGCCTTGATGGATACCAAAATTGCCAAGTTGTATCTCGTTGGAAGGCATTGCAGTCGTGCTTTAATGGCAAAGACAATAATTTCTTCTGGAATGGAGTAATTTTTGAAAATTGAATGGGACACTGATTTATCAGCAGACTGTAGGAGCGCTAGTTTCCTTTGTAATTTTAGGCTTTTCCAGCGCTGTACACCCTGTGTTTTTTTATGGTGTAGAAGTGATACTCTGATGTCCTTTATTTGCAACTGGCGCGATGTGTTGTTTTCTTTCAGAACCACTAAAGGCGAAATATGAGGATTTGTTATAATATCCTCAAGCGCTGCTGGTGCTCCGTCACTTCCCAGCCAGGAAAGTTCAAGTCCTACACGTTGGCAAAGATCGTTGAGATCTATCCAATCGGAGCGCACCCCAAATCCAGCTGCCTTGATATCAAGCTTGCCATTATGTTTCAATTTGAAACCAAGAAACTGGGGCTCATTTAAGGAGGCGGGCGGTATTTTATGTCGCTGCAAATGTAACAACAACGATTCGCGTGCCAGTTCTCTGACGGCTGTGCCATCATTGTTTAGCATGTTGATAAGATGACCTATTCTCGTAGAAGTGTACACCCATTCGACATTCGGGACACCTAGGCCCCCGTCTCTGCGTGATTGAAAGATAGAGTAGAGTGGGGTAATACGCCCCCGTGGGGTAATACGCCCCCGGCCTGTTTTACCCAAAATAACCACCAGATGGTGCAAAGTTACATTTCTATTGTTGCTATGGACTGGCTTGACAACGGGGATATACAAATATCCACTGTGGATCACATATCAGCAACGCAGCAGAGAGAAATCAAATTTCATGGTAAGTGATATAATTTTCAGATATCAGTAAAACTGTATTTACGGTAGATAGCTGCTATTTCATCAGATATCACAGCTGTGTATGTGGTATGAGTAGACAAGTCAGTACGTGAAAAAAAATACATTAGGTATAAAAAGTTGAATCACATTTTGAAAGTAAGACCCTTTTTTGTAAAAGTGTAGTCTGTGGGGTAAAACGCCCCCTTAATGGCAGGGTAAATGGCCCCCAGGGGGCATCGTTTCCTTTTATCATAATTACTGTATTTCATACATTTCTGAATAGCAGATACATAGTTTTTAATAACATCTCGCTTACCTGGTTGAGTAAAGCAAGTAATTTGAACTTAATATTAAAAATAATTTAAATTAAAAAAAAAATTGAAATTAAAATGTGAAATATAATAAAATAATGCATCTATTCATTAATTCAGGGATATTTTCTTGTTTCTTTCACATTATAGGCTTAAGTAAACACTTTTGCTATCCAAACAGCTTTTTTTGAGTGAGGGGGCCTTTTGCCCCACCTCAGGGGGCCTTTTACCCCACTGGGGGGGTAAAAGGCCCCTTTGGCACAATGTTTGTTTTTGTTAAAAAAAAAAAAGTATTAACTTTAGGCAAACTTTAGGTGACATTATTGTTCATGTCACTGTTGTCAAAAACTATGATTAAAACTAAACACATGGTTCATTTCAACTTGGAGAAAAACTGAATTTTCCTTAAGGGGGGCTTTTTCCCCCACTCTACTCTAATGTCCCGTGTTGTGTGACTATTTAGTCCAATCCATTTTCTTACCAGCCTCACAGTTTTGTTGTTTAACATTGCCAGCGTATTTTGGGCAACATGGACATTGGAAAAAAGGTGCTGTATTTTAGCTACTGCTATAGCACTAATGGCCTCGATTTTCATCATAATAGGGAGGGGAGAAGAATCTATCAGTGCCAGTCTTCGAGTGTACTCCTGGCACAGCTCCGCAACTTGTTCCTCCCAATCACCAGCCACATTAAATTTATGCCCTAGATAGGGATATGTTTCATGACGTTCATACAGGCGGATGGTATTGTTCATTATTGAGAAGACAGGGGGCTTATCAGACTTGGATTTGTACCACCTATTTCCACCACTTCGTCTCTCATAAAAGGCAGCACATTTTGTATGTTTAATGTCCAGATTTGACCACTCTATGAACTGTTCAGTGCGCATAAGCATGTTGTTAATCACACGTTCGTCCCTTGATGACATTTCTACATCGTCCGCGTAGCTTGCACGGGGTTCGGGGAGCGCGCACCTGCTGGCGCGCACTGACACATCCATTTTAGCCAAGAGTTAATTGCGAGAATAAAGTTAATGGCACTCCACGGGCACCCAGTCTTAATGCCAATTTTAAGCGGCACTGGATCAGTCAATGCTTTTCCACATATAACTTGAATAAAGGAGTTAGCATATACATCTTTAATTATATCTGTATAACAGTGGCGGCTGGTAGTCTTTCAAACAGGGGAGGCTGGTCGGTTACGATATTTCCAGATTTTAAAAGAAAAAACATCAATTTTGCCCATACTCTTGCCTCTGATCTGGCTGATTGTTGGCAGGGTCACAAACTGTGAAATAACAGGTTCTTTTGGCCCATTAGCCGACTGTCCAATATACATGATGGTGGTGTTGGGGGGGGTGTTTATATTTTAACATTTTATATTTTAAAATTGTGGCATGTTGTTTAAAAATTGACCTCGGCTGTGTTTTTGTTTAAAAATGTTTTCCAAATTGTAGCTGTGTTTAATTCATATCCAGAAAAATATATATTCCAATATAATATACTCAGCATAAACATTTTAAATAGATTCTATATTTTTGGTCCATCCATGACATATTACTAAAGTAGCCTATTTACTGTTGTTGATGTGGGTCACTTGCTGTTAGCCAATTCACTTTCTCGTACCAGGAGAGCTGAAAGGAGCGAGTATTATTCCCTACCTTTTTCACCAAGTCAATTTGAGGCGTTGGTCTACCCTGCTCTTTAATTTTAATTTTTTCCTCGAAAGGAAGACTGGCAAATGGCTTCGCCAAAATTAAATCAGCAATGCTTGGCATCCGTGCGCAGCTTTCTTGCTAGCTGACTAGCCCCCTCAAGTTCAAGTTCAGTCACTCAAATAAACGAAATTTCTGGAACTAAGATAGCAAACTTGACAACACTATATTTACACTTTATTTACAATGAAAATATATACAAACTAAAAAAGCTGGTAGAAACCGTATGTAATGAATGAAATCGAAATGTAAGCTGATCTCTTACAATACACCACAGCACTTGCGAATCCGCATGGGACTGAACTGATGTTGCCAGATACTGCTGACGTTATCCAGCCCAAAATATGTTCAAAACCCACCAAAATGCACTTACAACCGCCCAATTGGGAGGGAAATCGACCAATCTGGCAACGCTGTCCGCTGCCTGTCTATAGTTGAAACGAGCTGTCAATCAAAGAAAATATCCGGCCGCTTTCACCAATCACCAGTCTCCTCGCGGAAACTGCCATGTCCCTCCCATGTGAGGCTCGGAGTCCGTGGGCGGGCATTTTCGCAGTATTTGTCCAATAACCATCTTGCATTTTGAGATTGAAAAGCGCAGAGCTCCCAAATGCCGTTGAAGTCCATTGAGGCTGGGAGTCCGTGAGACTCCGTGGGCGGGCATTTTCGCAGTATTTGTCCAATAATCGTCTTGCATTTTGAGATTGACAAGCACATAGCTCCCAATCCACTGAGGCTGGGCTGCATCGCGCTGTCACGAGGGGAAGAAACTCACGCACACATTAGGCGAACTGGGGAAAGTTATAACGGAATGATTTCGCACTGTAGTTGGGTTGATATGATTCTGGATCTGAAATAGCAATGTTATAAGGTCGGCTATAACATAAGCCTAGCGCAATTCATCCTACACGATGTTCGTCATTTTTAGAGGAGGCTGAGCCTCTCTCGTTGTCTTAGAGCAATCGCCCGTGCTGTATAAAGCTGTGGCAATCCTATTTCTTCTAGTGCATGGTACATGACATTATGGGGGCAGTGTGCCAAACGCGTCACGGAAATCTAGGAAGACTGTATAAAACTTTGCAGAAGAGTGTTTAAAGTCATCTATTCCTGTTTTGAGACAAAAGACGTGCTCATTCATTCCTTGTCTGTTAATATATGCTTTTTGTATTGGTGAAAGTATCCCTGCCACGGAAGGATTCGAGACAGCAGATACTTCATAAATAATTTAAAAATTGTAGGTAACAAGGAGATGTCTCTCCAGGTTGAGGGGTCGTTAGGAATATTATCCTTTTTCAGGATACGATGAATCAAAGCCCCCTTCCACGACTCTGGAACTTTGCCATTTTTCAGACAGGTGTTAAATATGTTAGTCAGAGCTGGGCACGACACCTGTTTGGTTGCTTTCAAGGTTTCGTATGTGACCCCATCAAGTCCACAAGCCTTATTGTTGGGGAGGTTATTCATAACTTTCTCTACTTCGGTGACCGTAAACAATGAAGTGTTCATTTGGTGGCCTTCTATCGGGGTCAGAAACTCTGACCATGGAGGCACATCTACTGTAAAGTCAGGGCTTTCAGGCGTGCATTTTGCGATGTAATAATTTTGCACTGATTGTACACTATTTGTACATGCTGGTGTACTTGGGGAGTACCCCCCCACACACACACACACGATTGCCTTCTATCACAAAAAGTTATCAGCTATGATCATGGCTCATTACATTACCATTACGAGAAGAAAATGGTCTCATGACTATTGAAACACTGGTTCACTCTCTCTCTCTCTCTCACACACACACACACACACACACACACACACACACACACACACACACACACACACACACACAATTGCGAGCAGATAAAATTAAACAGATGCAGGCCTGAGAGAGAATATTAAAAAAGAAAACAAGCCCACAGACAATTCTTGATCAATCATACATGTAATACTTAATCCCAGCTTGCTTTATTGTATATGCATCCTTAAATAAAACAGTACAAGTATTTACAATTATGTAATTTTAATATATTACACTAAGGCATAAATTAATATTTGGTATACTCTAAATCAGTATTTTAGTGCAGGACCTTGCAAATATACACTCACTGTCCACTTTAATAGGAACTTGTTCTTGATCCTAATATTCCTGTTCTCCGCTGCAGGAGTGGAACCCAATGTATTCTTCTGTTCTGATGTTGCTGAGATGCTTTTCTGCTCACCACGGTTGTAAAGAGTGATTATATGAGTTGCTATATCCTTCCTGGCAGCTCAAACTGCTCAATCTGTCCATTTTCTGATCTCTGACCTCTCTTAGCAACAAGGTGTTTGTTTCCTTGGGCATACCTAACCACCTGTGTTTTCTTTCTCTCCCCCCCACCCCAAATCTGTCCCTCTGAGTTACATGGAGTCAACAGGAAATCTTTTGGTGGAGACGGTGGGGACCTCGACTGGCTATCGTAGCCTGCAGGGAATCGGCCGTCAGACATTCTGTCGCATGTCCCAGACCCGGTGAAATGTAACTGAATTGTCTTGGCCAGGCCTAAGGGTCCCATCTGCATCTCATCATTGCTGAGGAGTGTGCTCCCATCACCCAATCAAGCATCCAGCCAGAGCAGGTCATGATATATTTTTTACCATATTAACATGCCATTGTGTGTTATGCCTGATGTAAAGACTCTGGTCTCTGCGAGCCTACCACACAGATTTAATACTTGTCATTTTTAGGGCATACCAACAACGTGTTTGTAGCGCGGACAATGCGTGGGTGGAGCACAGAGGACGGCAGGACAACGTTTGGAGGTAGTAACAGCTTATTTTATTAATAAACTTTTCAGTTTAAAAAGAACTCGCAGCACACAGACACACTCTCAGCCTCCACTCCCGGGTCGCGCTCCCTCTGCTCTCTCTCAGCCTCTTAAAATAGGGAGCGGTTTACTGGGAAAACACACACAAAACACAGGTTAATTACCGTCAGGTGTAGCGAATCTGCCACTCACCTTCCCCGGCTCCACCCTCCTGTCACAGACCGATGCTTGACCACGCCCCCGCTGCCACATACCCCCACCGCCCGACTCAGGCCGGGCGCCCGTCCGGCCCGCAGCCGACTCCCCCCCCCCTTGACGGGAGAGGAAGTCCGCCACGACCATCTGCGCCCCCGGCCTGTGGACCACCTTGAAGTTGAAGGGTTGGAGTGCCAGATACCAACGGGTGATCCGCGCGTTGGCATCCTTCATGCGGTGGAGCCACTGGAGGGGCGCGTGGTCCGAACAGAGGGTGAAAGAGCGCCCCAGCAGGTAGTAACGGAGGGCGAGGACCGCCCACTTGATCGCCAGGCACTCCTTCTCAATGGTGCTGTAGCGCCCCTCACGCACTGACAGCTTGCGGCTGATGTATAGGACTGGGCGGTCCTCCCCCTCCACCTGCTGGGACAAAACGGCCCCCAGCCCTCTGTCCGACGCATCCGTCTGCAACAAAAAAGGGAGAGAGAAGTCAGGGGAGTGTAAGAGTGGCCCCCCACACAGTGCAACCTTTACCTCAGAGAAAGCCCGCTGGCACTGCTCCGTCCACTGGACCGGATCTGGTGCCCCCTTTTTAGTGAGGTCAGTCAGCGGGCTGGTGACGTCCGAATAATTAGGTATAAACCTACGATAGTAGCCAGCCAGCCCCAGGAACTGTCTCACCCCCTTTTTGGTCTTGGGCCTCGGGCAGGCCGCAATCGCTGCAGTCTTATTAATTTGGGGACGCACCTGCCCGTTGCCCAAGTGGAAGCCCAGATACCGTACTTCCACCCGCCCAATCGCACACTTCTTTGGGTTGGCAGTGAGCCCCGCCCGCCTCAGCGACCTAAGGACGGCCCTCAGGTGTTGCAGGTGCCGCTGCCAGTCATTGCTATAAATGATGATGTCGTCTAGGTACGCGGCCGCATAGGTGGCGTGCGGCCGGAGGACCCGGTCCATCAGCCGCTGAAACATAGCGGGCGCCCCAAACAGCCCAAACGGAAGTGTGACGAACTGGTGTAAGCCGAACGGTGTGGAAAAGGCCGTTTTCTCTCGGGATAATGGAGTCAAGGGGATCTGCCAATATCCCTTCGTCAAATCCAGTGTCGAGTAAAAGCGAGCCGTGCCTAGTCGATCGAGCAGCTCATCAATATGAGGCATTGGGTATGCGTCGAATTTAGACACCGCGTTGACTTTTCTATAGTCCACACAGAACCGGACCGACCCGTCGGCCTTGGGAACCAAGACCACTGGGCTGCTCCAGTCACTGTGGGACTCCTCGACGATGCCCATTTCGAGCATGGCCTGAAGTTCTTCCCGAACCACCTTTTTTTTGTGTTCGGGTAGTCTATAAGGGCGGCTACGCACTACCACCCCCGGGGGCGTCTCTATGTGGTGTTCTATGAGGTTCGTGCGACCGGGCAGGGGCGAGAACACATCCGAAAACTCGGCCTGCAACTGGGCGACCTCCGCGAGTTGGGTCGGGGAGAGGTGGTCTCCACAGGGGACCGGAGAGGTACGTGATGCCAATGACCCTTTGGGGACCTCCGGCCCCAGCTCCGCCTTCTCCGGAACTACCGACACCAACGCCACGGGGACCTCCTCATTCCAGAGTTTCAGCAGATTGAGGTGGTAGATCTGTAGCGCCCCCTCCCTGTTCGTTCGCCTAACCTCGTAGTCGAAGTCCCCGACTCGCCGTGTGACCTCAAAGGGTCCTTGCCACTTGGCGATTAATTTGGAGCTCGACGTGGGCAACAGGACGAGTACCTTCTCTCCCGGAGTGAACTCTTTAAGGCGTGTGCCCTTGTTGTACAGGCGGACTTGCCGTTCCTGGGCCTGCCGCAAATTCTCCTGAGTTAGGTGGGTGAGCGTGTGGAGTTTTGCGCGCAGATCCATAACGTACTGAATTTCGTTTTTGCTCTGTGAAGGTCCCTCCTCCCAATTTTCCCGCAGTACATCTAAGATGCCGCGCGGCTTACGCCCGTATAATAATTCAAACGGGGAAAACCCCGTGGAGGCTTGGGGGACCTCTCGCACTGCAAACAACAAGGGTTCGAGCCACTTATCCCAGTTACGTGCGTCCTCACTTACGAATTTTTTAATAATATTCTTGAGGGTGCGATTGAACCGTTCAACTAAACCGTCCGTCTGTGGGTGATAAACGCTGGTGCGGATCGGCTTAATACCTAGTAGCCCATACAGTTCGCTCAGTGTTCGTGACATAAACGAGGTGCCTTGGTCAGTCAGAATCTCTTTCGGGATTCCAACCCGGGAGATGACGTGGAAGAGGGCCTCTGCAATACTGCGTGCTGAGATATTGCGAAGAGGCACCGCTTCCGGGTATCGCGTTGCATAGTCCACCAGGACTAATATAAAGCGGTACCCTCGTGTTGACCGATCTAATGGCCCAACGAGATCCATCCCAATTCTTTCGAACGGGGTCTCGATTAATGGTAGGGGGCGCAAGGGCGCTTTTGGAATGGCCGCTGGATTTACTAACTGGCATTCGCGGCACGCCGTACACCACTTACGGACGTCGCCGCGAATCCCCGGCCAATAGAATCGGGCCATTATCCGGGCGAGTGTCTTATCCTGCCCGAGGTGTCCAGCCATGGGATTAAAGTGGGCCGCCTGGAATACCAATTCCCGGCGGCTCTTTGGAATTAATAACTGGGTGACTCGCTCTTTCGTCTGAGTGTCCTGCGTCACTCGATATAATCTATCCTTCAAAATGGAAAAATAGGGGAAGGACGGGGTGGCGTTCGGCTGGAGCGTTTGACCATCGATTACTCTCACTTGGTCAAACGCGTGTCGCAGAGTCTCGTCTCGCGATTGTTCCAGTGGGAAATCCACGAGGGATTCCCCAATAGAAAGAGGAGGGGCCGGCGGCTCCTCCCCCTGTCGCGGAGGTGACGTAGACGGCTCTGCAACCGCCGCTCCAGCCAAAGCGACACCGGGACCCTCCCCCGTCAACCGGCAGGACCCACTCTTTACTAGGCGTGCCATTAAACCCCGAAATCCCGGCCAATCGGTCCCCAAGATCAAAGAGTGGGTAAGGCGAGGATTAACCGCCGCCTTCACTATAGATTTTTCCCCTCTAAAATATATGTGGACTGACACCAACGGGTAGCTGTGAATATCCCCGTGTACACACAACACCTTCACCCCTTGTGCTCCCCCCAATGCCTCGTCTTGCACCAGGCTTTGGCGGATCGAGGTCTGATTGCAGCCTGAATCCACCAACGCCTGATATGTAGCCCCTTGTACACTTACCGGTATGCGATACGCTCCGGCCCGATCGAGGGCAGCCTCTGGCGCGTCGGGGATCCGCACCACCGCCCCCACCTCCATCGCTGCACATTGTTGCTGCAGGTGGCCCGGCTCCCCGCAGCGCCAGCAAACCGGCCCGGGCCTCCCCTCTGCAACTGTGTTCTGGGGCTCACTCACCTGAGGGGGGGGAGAGACAGACACAGAAGGGAGAAACGGGAGGGCACCACGGGTGCGGCGGGCCGGCTGGGGTGGGGCCGGCCCCCGCCTCCGTGGTGGGGGAATGGGGCGAGGACGGGACATGGGAGGAGGGGGGGAAGACAGAGAGAGAGAAGAGGAGACAGAAGACGATGTCATCCGTTGTCCTGCCGCCGGTACAGCCGCCAGATGATCCTCCGCCAGTCCTACGGCCTGATCCAGCGACGCCAGGCGGTGGCACTGGACCCACTCTGCGGTTCCGGCTGGTAAGCGGGCAACGAACTGTTCCAGCGCCACCTGGTCGATGATTCCCTCGGCGTCGCGATCTTCGGCCCTCAGCCACCGCCAGCAGGCGTCCCGGAGCTGCTGGCCAAACGCGAACGGGCTGCCGGCTTCCTCCATCCGCAGCGCGCGGAAGCGCTGGCGCTGCTGCTCCGGCGTGCGCCCCACGCGCTGGAGGACGGCCCGGCGAAGGTCGGCGTAGGCCAGCCGGCGGTCGGCGGGGAGCTGTAATGCGGCCAGCTGCGCCTCTCCAGTCAGGAGGGGGAGGAGGCGCGCCGCGCGGTGCTCCATCGGCCACCCCGAGGCTTCGGCGACCTGCTCGAACAAGGTGATGAAAGCCTCGGGGTCGTCCTGCGGGCCCATCTTGGTCACAGTGAGGGGAGACGGGCCCGCGGCCGGGGCGCTGGTGGACCCCGCCGACGCGAGGAGCCGCCGGAACGCCTCTCGATCTTCCTGTTGAGCCAGCACCAGGGCTTCGAAGCGGCGGTCCTGCTCCGTTCGGAGCGTGACGAGTGCCTGGTGCTGGCTCTGCTGAGCCGTGGCGAGGGCGTGGACCAAGTCCGCGAACGGGGAGGATTCCATGGAGCTGTAGCACTGGTGCTCCACCTTTTCCCGGGTTTCGGCACCACTGTAGCGCGGACAATGCGTGGGTGGAGCACAGAGGACGGCAGGACAACGTTTGGAGGTAGTAACAGCTTATTTTATTAATAAACTTTTCAGTTTAAAAAGAACTCGCAGCACACAGACACACTCTCAGCCTCCACTCCCGGGTCGCGCTCCCTCTGCTCTCTCTCAGCCTCTTAAAATAGGGAGCGGTTTACTGGGAAAACACACACAAAACACAGGTTAATTACCGTCAGGTGTAGCGAATCTGCCACTCACCTTCCCCGGCTCCACCCTCCTGTCACAGACCGATGCTTGACCACGCCCCCGCTGCCACAGTGTTTTCTTTCTCTCTCTCTCTCTCCCCCCCCTCCCCATCTGTCCCTCTGAGTTACATGTTGATCCTGGGATTGAGATGCTGGCCTCTTCTGCCCCCCGGACCTGCTTGATCCATCCTGGTGCCCTGTGTCTGGTCGGAGTTTTATCGCCCCACTCCTGTGAAGGACGGCCCCATGAGGACAGTTGAGGGTTATACCTGTTAAAACTGTTAATATTATAGTCAGGCTGTCTGTTGTTGCCCAAATGAGGATGGGTTCCCTTTTGAGTTTGGTTCCTCTCGAGGTTTCTTCCTCATGTCGTCTGAGGGAGTTTTTCCTTGCCACCGTCGCCACAGGCTTGCTCATTGGGGATAGATTAGGGATAAAATTAGCTCATGTTTTAAGTCGTTCAAATTCTGTAAAGCTGCTTTGCGACAATGTTTATTGTTAAAAGCGCTGTACAAATAAACTTGATTTGATTTGATTTGATTTCCACCCACAGAACTGTCGCTCACTCACTCGATGATGTTTTTTGTTTTTCGCACCATTCTGTCTGCGTAAACTCTAGAGACTGTCTGTTGCGTGTGAAAACTCCAGGAGGAGATCAGCCGTTTCTGAAATACTCAAACCAAAAGTACTCATCTGGCTCAAACCAACACCCATGCCGCAGTGAAAGAAAGTCAGTCACACTTCACTGTGAGATCACAATTTTTCCCGTTCTGATGCTTGAACATTGTGAAGATTAATTAGCTGAAGCTCTTGATTTGTATCTGCATGGTTTTATTTGCTGCATTGTGCTGCTGTCGAGGGATCGGCTGATAAGAAAAGCACAACTTTATTCATCACACACTTGTGAAATTCCTCTCTGCATTTAACCCATCTGCAGCAGTGAACACACACACGTGAGCAATGAGCACACACACACACATACCCAGAGCAGTGGGCAGCCATGCTAACAGCGCCCGGGGAGCAGTTGGGAGTTCGGTGCCTCGCTCAAGGGCACCTCAGCCCAAGCCATCCCATATTAACCTAACCACATGCCTTTGGACTGTGGGGGAAACCGGAGCACCCGGAGGAAACCCACGCAGACACGGAGAACATGCAAACTCCACACAGAAAGGCCCTCGCCAGCTGCTGGGCTTGAACCCAGAACCTTCTTGCTGTGAGGCGACTGTGCCGCCCGAGACCTGCATCAAACAGCAGGTGTACCTAATGGGTGTTCCTAATAAAGTGGCCAGTGAATGTATTAGTAACATGTCAAAGTCCTGCCAGGTTTCTCCAAATAAGTGAGATTATAAATTCAAGGTTTTTCCATGTGTCTAGAACATACGTGTCTAGAACACATCTCATAGTCAGTGTTTGATTTGATTTTCTGCTCCTGTGTTGTTGTTGTTGTTGTCGAAGTACAGTCGCCTTCTGAAGGCAGCAAAAATCTGGAATTGTGAAAATAACCTGTCATCCACAACATGCTTGCTTTATCTTCTTCTTCTTCCGGCTGCTTCCGTTAGAGGTCACCACAGCAGATCATCATGATCTGCATACTGTATGTGACCCCTCACCGAATCCAGGGACACATGTCGGCCGAAACGAATCCGAGACAATCGCAAAAGAAGCATTTTTTTTTATTTGTGATTTTTGTTTTTTTCCATCATGTGCAAGTTGAGATCTTGAAGAATGCAATCAGTATTTCAGATAATAGATTGTTTTGTTGGAAAAGCATACATTTTTTGTTGCAAATTGTCTCGTTTTTGTCAGGACTGTAGCCTGCTGGGGGGTGTGGGTAAATTACCATATGGGCCATTCACATGACGATTTAAGTCTTTTGTTTTTTTTTCCGCGAATCAGCTGTATGATACGGGCTGAGCGCATGGCTACTTAACTGCATACAGGCGTGTGATTTCACTATGGAATGAGTTACTAAACAGAGC
The DNA here is from genome assembly GCF_027579695.1 of Neoarius graeffei. Lineage (NCBI taxonomy): Eukaryota > Metazoa > Chordata > Actinopteri > Siluriformes > Ariidae > Neoarius > Neoarius graeffei. The sequence goes on from NC_083574.1 coordinate 7,257,136, forward strand.
GCAGAGGAGCTGACACACCGCGAAGCAAACAGACACACGGTATTTACATCGGAGATAACTATTTCTAGCAAAAAAACCCGCAACCTTGTTTTCCAGATTGAATGGAATACTTGAATGATCGGATGATACACGGACCGTTCTAGGATTACATTCCATCGGAGGCATTGGTGTGTGCAAGGCGCCGTTTCTCTTTCTGATGGGGTGAGTTTATTAATCTAAGGCTGTGTGGTTATTTTTGCATGTAACGGAGAGTGTTGTGGTTTGGTTAAGCCTAGGTCACAACCGGACGTACGATTTTTTGGCCGTGTGATTTTTGGCGTTTCCCAAATCGCTGCGTTTGTTTTTTTTTTTTGTTCATGGAGAAAGACGCGCGTTGGCCGTAAGTTTGTCTTGCAACCTGAAAAAAACGTAAGCGCCCGTAGAGTTTGTTTGACATGACAAAGAACCTCTGCGGCCGGTCTGCGGCTCGAAAATCAGCACATCACACGCGCGCTCTCGTGCTTTTCACACGCGCCCTCTCGTGTGTTTCATGCGCGCTCTCCGTGTGTTTCTTGCGTTTTTTGCATGGAGACCGGCCGTAGGAGCACGTACTGTACGGCCGGTTGTGACCGAGGCTTTACATGAAACTAGCGTTGTGTTAGTTGTGTCATCATCGTGCTATCTTTCTTTCTTATGGTGTGAGTAATTTTTCAACCACAAAACGTTAAAGTATACTTTAGGACTTATTTTTGTACTTCATAATTGTTTTGCGCATACTTTGCATGGAAGGAAAATTGATGTGGTGATCTTTGTTTACATGAAAGTAGTATCGTGCTAGGTAGTAGGGGGTGGGGCTTTCCTTAATGTCATGCAGATGAGCAGCATTATGTGGCCGCCCTACACCCAGAGTAGCTGAGATGGAAAACTTTGAGGGCGATTTTCTCCCTTTCCTGTTTTAAGAGGTATACACTTTTTCAAAAGGCCACACATTCTTCAAATATTGTCAGATCTCCACATGGAAGGCATCATTGGAAAGCTTAGAAACTGTACTTTCTGAATCTGTCAATAACTCAAAATGCCCCCTGGCCGACATGTGTCCCTGGATTCTGTGATCTGCCACATATTTGGTTTGGGATAGGTTTTACACCTATCCCTTCCTGACGCAACCCTCCCTAATCTATCCAGGCTTGGAACTGGCACTAAGTACGCACTGGCTTGTGGAACCCCAGTGGCTGGGTATTTTACTGAATCTACATGTCTTTGAAATGTAGGAGGAAACCAGAACACCCTGAGGAAACCCATACGGACATGGAGAGAACATGCAAACTCCACACTGAAGGTTCTGGGTTCGTTTTGCTGTGAGGCGAGAGCACTAACCACTGCACCACTCCAACTTTCATACTTTACATCCAATTTATCCTTGTGCCCAAGCAAACAAGCACACATTTCTCAGGATGGTAATAAATCAGAGCCTCTGAGCTTCCTGTAAAATCGCTCATGAACTACAGGCAATTTAGCACATTTGTATTAAAAGCTACTCTTCCAGGGCCCTGTCTGTTTAAAAGCTTTGTGTAATGGTGTTTGTGTGTGTGTGTGTGTGTGTGTGTGTTATGGGAAGCAGGTTTGCAGGTAATCGTGTTTGTTTGTGTGCAGGTCCATGTTTTGCCGCGAGTCAAATCTAAATGTGCTGACTTTCTGCTTTATGAATGACCCACGTCCCCTTCATGCTGCAGTCGGGAGGTAGTTATCTCCCACAGCAATTATGTGTACAAATGAATAAAACAGAAATGCAAGCACATGCACGCAGACACACACACAGAGACACACACACACAGAGCGAGAGAGAGAGAGGACAGCTAGTGTGAATGCAAAACTGCACTTGAATTGCACTTTTTGCATAATTGCATAAACTCGACAGTCTCATAGGCTCAGAAACACAAAGTGCAAACCAAAGTCATTTATCACAATGGGAATAATGTCAGCGCCCACAGTTCAGATCTGTGTGTGCTCTGTCTCTCACACTCGGTGCGTGCTTTGTCAGCAGCTCTCACACCTCTGTACATCAGTGTAGAAGTTGCATCAACATCAAAGTTGATAAAACTTTCATTCTGAATGCCAATAAGTAAAGAATAAAACACTTATCAAGGCGAGGTTATAGGAAAATAATCAACGACCATCATGGTAGTGTGATGAAGCAGAGGTCTTTCCTATGACATTGATGTGCAAGCAATTAAAATTTTTCATTACCTCCGCCAACTTTTTTGGAGAAGGTTATGTTTTCGCCTCTTTTTGTTTGTTCCCCAAGTAACTCAAAAAGTATTGGGTGAAATTTGGAGGTAAGGTGGGCCATGGGCAAAGGAACAATTGATTAGATTTTGATGCAAATCCAAATATGTGGCTTGGCGGAGGTATGAACTCAACCAAGTGCTCGATGAGCTTATGTCATCATGTATTGTCCCTCTTCCGTTCGTCCAGCGTCGTCTACCTTTCATGAAAATCGCTTCTTCTCTCTCAATTCTTCACTGGTTTTCATTCTTTTTTGGCAGGAAAGTAGGTCTGCCTGGGGTGCATATGGCTTCTACCCAAATTTGCATAATTGCAATTAATCATGAAGATATGGAGTAAGTAATCAATCCTTAATGAGCAGTTTCCACACAAATTGCTTCTTCTCCCTCAATTCTTCACCGATTTTGATTCTTTCTGGCATGAAGGTAGGGGGACCTCGGGTGCATATAACTTTGACCCAGATTTGCACAATTACAATTATTAATGAAGTTAATAGTGGACTAATTAAGCCTTAATGAGCAGTTCAACAAAAATCGCTTCTTCTCGGTCAATTCCTCGCCATTTTGGATTCTTTCTGGCAAATAGGTCGGTATTCCTAGGGTGGATATAACTTCTGTATATAGCTTGTACAGTGTCTTGCAAAAGTATTCATCCCCCTTGGTGTTTGTCCTGTTTTGTTGCATTACAAGCTGGAATTAAAATGGATTTTTGGCGGGTTAGCACTATTTGATTTACATAACATGCCAACCACTTTAAAGGTGCACATTGTTTTTTTATTGTGACACACACAATAATTAAAATGAAAAAAAAAAAAACAGAAATCTGGGTTGTGCATAGGTATTCACCCCCTTTCGTATGAAACCCCGAAATAAGAGCTGAGTCCAACCAATTCACTTCATAAGTCAGATAATTAGTTGATTAAGATCCACTTGTGTGCAATCAAAGTGTCACATGATCTGTCACATGATGTCTGTGTAAATCAACCTGTTCTGGAAGGACCCTGACTCTGCAACACTAGTAAGCAAGCAACATGAGAACCAAGGAGCCTCCAAACAGGTCAGAGACAAAGTTGTGGAGAAGTATAGATCAGGGTTGGGTTATAAAAAATATCCCAAACTTTGAGTATCCCAGGGAGCTCCATTAAATCCATTATAGCAAAATGGAAAGAATATGGCACCACTACAAACCTGACAAGAGAAGGCCCCGCCCACCAAAACTCACAGACCAGGCAAGGAGGGCATTAATCAGAGATGCAACAAAGACACCAAAGATAACACTGAAGGAGCTGCAAAGATCCACGGCGGAGATGGGAGTATCTGTCCGTAGGACCACTTTAAGCCGTACACTCCACAGAGTGGGTGGGGCTTTATGGAAGAGTGACCAGAAAAAAGCCATCACTTGAGAAAACATGTTTGGAGTTTGCCCAACAGCAAGTGGCAGACTCCTCAAACACATGGAAGAAGATTCTCTGGTCAACTGAAACTAAAATTGATCTTTTTGGCCATCATGAGAAATGCTATGTGTGGCATAAACCCAAAAACCTGAGAACACCGTTCCTACAGTGAAGCATGGTGGTGGCAGCATCCATCCAAGATGGCGCCGCAGATGGCTGCCACGGGACTTTGCTCTCTCGTACTTTCTATGTTTTTGTGTAATTGTTGTGTTAATTCTTCTCCGTGCTTCACGGAATGCTGCGCTGAGGTTTTTTTTTTAATGCCTACACATTCCGGTCCTGATAGGAGCGAAATGTGTGGGTGTTTTTTCCTCTCATCTCTCATTTCTCAGCCTCTCCCTTCCTGACAAGCCTCTCTCCTGCTTTGCTTCTGCGGACTCATCTTGTCTGAGAGACCCTTCCTGCACTGTTCTCCAAATCGAAATTATGGATCTGATCAACTGGTCACTTCACGCAATTGACACAATCTTCTCGACTAGAAGTCTGGGTCCGGGGGAACCTGTCTGTCCTGCCGGAACGTTTGCAGCCGGATACACCATGGATGCCTGGGAGAAGTGGCGTGTGGTGTGCTTGGCGATTCTTTCCGTGGAGGACATTGAGGATATTTACCTATTCGGAACCATAGTCACAGGATTTTTGCTGATTGGACTTGGCATTGCCCTGGTGTATCGAGGAAATCAGTTAACGGTGGCAGCTGTTCAAAGCCCTACAAAGCTGCCCGACGTGATTGAAGCGGTGGGCAGAGCTGTTAGCACTCAGACTGTACGGTAGCTATTCAGAACTTGAGTCGCAACATTGATAACATCATGGAGAAGTTGATGGCTTTGCAAAGAGAAATGGATCATTTTGGTGGCCAGAATGGACAAGCAGGTTAAGCAAAAAAGGACACATCTACCCATCTTAAGTCTAAACAAATTCCAATCTTATCTTGGCTCTCCTAGCCAGCACTGCCTTCAAGGCCGTCGCTGTAGAAATGCGATTCTCCCCCTGGAGTTCACTGCAGTGAGACTCTGTGTGTGTGTGTGTGTGTGTGTGTGTTTTTTTTTCCCCTATACTTTTTTCTGTCTGTACTATGAAAGCTAAGTCGAACCGGAGTCAAATTCCTCGTGTGTGTAACATACCTGGCAATAAAGTGCTTCTGATTCTGATGCTGTGGGGATGTTTTTCATCTTCAAGGACAGGGAAGCTGGTCAGGACTGAAGGAAAGATGGATGGCACTAAATACAGGGCAATTCTGGAGGAAAACCTGTTTGAGTCAGCCAGAGGTTTGAGACTGGGATGAAGGTTCACGTTCCAGCAGGACAATGACCCTAAACATAATGCTAAAGCTATACTGGAGTGGTTTAAACGGAGACATTTAAATGTCTTGGAATGGCCTAGTCAAAGCCCAGACCTCAATCCAATTGAGAATCTGTGGTATAACTTGAAGATTGCTGTACACCAACACAACCCATCTAACTTGAAGGAGTTGGAGCAGTTTTGCCTTGAGGAATGGGCAAAAATCCCACTGGCTGGATGTGCTAAGCTAATAGAGACAAAATCGGTGGTAATAGAATAGGTAATAGGTATGACCCTAAACATATACCTATGCACACTCCAGATTTCTGTTTTTTTTCCATCTTAGTTCTTGTTTGTGTCACAATAAAACAACAATTTTCACCTTTAAAGTGGTCGGCATGTTGTGTAAATCGAATGGTGCTAATCCTCCAAAAATCCATTTTAATTCCAGCTTTTAATGCGACAAAACAGGACACGCACCAAGGGGATGAATATTGCTGCAAGACACTGTATGTAATCACACACACACACACACTGATTCGTCTTACGCTGATTATATATTGATTCAAAGTCAAGTATGTTGATGTTCAGTAAAGAGTAAATGAAGTTGATTCTATTTAAAGTAACAAACTGATTAATGAATGATCATAATTACAGTAAACAAGTAAATACAGTAAAGACATTGAGATTGCCGATACTGAAAGGTTGTTTTCTGCTATTTAAAACGTAGATTATTCTAACTTCTGCACCTGCATACATTTTTATTATATGATGATGTCATGAGGCCGCCAAGGCCATGTCGAAAAAAGCAATCATTCTTTCTGAATCATGCGTTTCATGCGGTGGAGTGTTTTGCACGCTAATGTAAGACGTTTTATCGAGTCATTCTGAATGGTGTACTGTTCTTCTGTTGTGCTTGTGTGCACCTGCAGCCGGTATCAATCTTTAAGCTGAGTTGAATCCAGTCATTTTGAATCATGGATTGTACGCTCGGAGTCTGTTGTTCACGACGCATCACTTCTTATCATGTGTTATCACGTATAAGAAGTGTGACACGTACTGGGCAACCAAAATGTTGAAGATGTATGACGGTGACATGTTAACCAGTGAGATTATTTGCATAATACTGTGTTTGAAAAATGAGAACTTTGTGATTTTGAGTCAGTTCATTCTGCAGACTGATTCGGCTTTTGCTATTGATTTAAGGCCCAGTCCCACAATACTGATAACTATAACTATAAATAAATCAGTTCCTTGCAGTTTATTTGGTTGGCACTCACACCAAACCGATAAACGGTACCTCACCGTTATCACCCAGGCCTGGGTTTATTCGTATCGCAGACCTGTTTACCCCAAATTTGCCCTGTCAGTAGTCTTGCAGTATCTTGTCAGTAGTTTTGGTAAGCTGTCAGTAGGAATTTTACTGGGGTCCAATCTATGTATTGTATCGCAGACAAAAAGTAGAAAGCAGCCTATTAGATAATAATACTCATTCAAGTTGAAAGTAAGTGATAGATTACATGAACAAAATTTAAAAAATTAAAATCTAGCACTGGTCTTATTTTTTCTGTCAAGTTAAGCACCTGTGAGAACCAAAAAGCAAACCCATGTAAGATTCTAGATCTGCTCCATAATCCTCATATTACCAAGCCTAGACTCTAAGGTCTACTTGTTGACTCCTCATACATTTCATTATTTCAGTATCTCTGAAATAACCAGAAGACTAGCAGTAATACTTATTTAGGATGCTACAATAAGAAAAAATATTTCAGAGACCATACTATGCTCTAATAGGCTACTTAATACTTGATTGGCAGCTATACTGATCTCACACTCATCTCATCTCATCTCATCTCATCTCATCTCATCTCATCTCATCTCATTATCTCTAGCCGCTTTATCCTTCTACAGGGTCGCAGGCAAGCTGGAGCCTATCCCAGCTGACTACGGGCGAAAGGCGGGGTACACCCTGGACAAGTCGCCAGGTCATCACAGGGCGATCTCACACTCTTTACTAACAAATCACAAGTCATTGATACCTGGCAACTTGACAAAACAAGAAAAAAAATGTCAACATCAAAAAAGTTTAATTTCAAGTTAACAAAGTTTGACATTGGTTAATAACTGAACATGCATTTATGGCAACTCAATTATGGCATTCAATGTCAGGATATGCTAAACATTTAACAAAGTCAATAAAACATTTTAAAATTTAACTTTAAAGGAACAAATTATTTTCACAAACTCGGCCTTTCGCTTCGCGGCCGCCATGATTGTGTGCTCAGAAACCAAAGTTGAAACAATGGAACCTTCCCACAATGCAACGTACGGTAAACGTGGCTTAAACGTGATTAAACATGGCCGCGCCCATGACTATACGATCGATGTTCGATTCCCACAATAAATATGATTATAAAGTAAGTCATGAACAGGGTTTTTTCTAGAAAAATTTAGTATGAGGGCGCTCACCATGGCGAGGGAGTGAAGCGGGGAGGGAGATGGTGCCGGTTGTCCCCCCCGCCGTGCAAAGCCTTTGAAAAATGCTCCAATGGGACATTCTGAGTATCTGAGAGGGAAATTGTAACAAATTGTCTGTCAACATTGAAAAAGAAAGAAGTAATCTTCTTCTGCCCCGGACAGTCTTTGGCTTTCTTCCGTTTCGTGCCGCGGGATGACATCTTTAAATGCCCAAGTGTCAACAAAAACAACTCGTGAACTACTTCTGTCAAAAGCTCCCGCGCCGGTGGGTGAAAGGTCATTCAGTCTCGAGAACTCTCGCTCTACAAGTCAGCTGACCTTGTATGTAACCCATGTCAAATCTCGCGAGAGCAGCCGCGACAAGTAAACAACTAAACAACATGGCGCCTCAGTCTGGAAAACGCCAGTTTGGATTGTTTTTGCACCGTCTGGCGATGTATCTACTATGATTGGAATATTTTTGGAGCAATTATAACGTATTTGATGATCAGACACATTGTCACGTAGTGTTGCTGGGATGTTTTCACGGAGTCGGTAAGGGGGCGCACACCGAGAGTAAGAGGGCGCAGTGCCCCTGTTCCCCAGGTTAGACGAAAGCCTGATGAAACATTTGGCAACATTTCGGCCATAAATCGTAGTTTTTGGACAAGAATTCGTAGTCCGTATTTTGTTTTGAAAAATCGTAGGAACTACGGACAAATCGTAGGAGTAAACAGGTCTGGTATCGGTGAGATTGCTTCTGGAACAATTTTTCCAGGCCTGGACCTGATCCGATAAACATCTGACCAATCAGGTCATTGTTTACATGTGACATTGTCTGAGCACGTGCTATTTTCATCGACCCCAGGCATCTTTGTACATCATGAAGTCACGGAATACGGATTCACAGAAAAAAAAAATACAAAGTACGAATCTTTTATTCACGGATATGTGATTTACCGTGAAATATCAATCGCAAATAAATAAAGTAAACATATAAATGCAGGTAAGAGATTTTAATTATGAACTTCAGCAGTCCAAACATTTAATTGGACTTCAAGCCTTCTAAATTTTTTCATCCATGACGCATCATCCGTATGAAATCGGTAACCAATCTGTAATATACTGAAGCGTCCGTGACCAATCCGTAAATTATTAGCTTCCGTGATGTATCTGTATTAAAATCCGTAACCACGATGTATTTTGTATCCTTTTTAAAAAAAAAATTATATTCCCGTGACTTATCCGTATTTTATCAACCACTGGAGTGTGTGCATGGGTTGTTTTGAAGTCCAAGTTGTACAGTATGACCCGGAATAATAATAATAATAATAATAATGTGCTACTACTTGGAAAAAACTTCCATGAGTATTCCAAAGCTGCATGCTTTTATTTCCCTGAGTGTCAGGACCAACCGATATTATAGTCGGGATTATAACTGTGGTGTGACTGCTCCGGACTGGAACTACATTCAGGCATCATCTCATCTCATCTTGTTATCTGTAGCCGCTTTATCCTGTTCTACAGGGTCGAAGGCAAGCTGGAGCCTATCCCAGCTGACTACGGGCGAAAGGCAGGGTACACCCTGGACAAGTCGCCAGGTCATCACAGGGCTGACACATAGACAACCATTCACACTCACATTCACACCTACGGTCAATTTAGAGTCACCAGTTAACCTAACCTGCATGTCTTTGGACTGTGGGGGAAACCGGAGCACCCGGAGGAAACCCACGCGGATACGGGGAGAACATGCAAACTCCGCACAGAAAGGCCCTCGCCGGCCACGGGGCTCGAACCCGGACCTTCTTGCTGTGAGACGACAGCGCTAACCACTACACCACCGTGCCGCCTGATTTTATTTTATTCTATTTTATTTTTTTATTACCAATACCCTACACGTTGTTGCAAAGTCTTGTTAAATGTTTTCTACGTTTACCACGCTGCATTTTCTTGCATTCTAATTCATGTGCCTGTGCATTTGTTTACACAGACACCAACCCTTTCTGCCTGTACTGAATCATTGCTGTAATATACACAGAGCGCAGTGATTTTACACTTTTACATCCTGTCGCACAGTACTGTACATTACAGGTGTACAGAGGCAGACCTGAGGTCTGTAAGCGCTCAGATACAAAACATATGGGCTCAGATGGTTTCCAGCTCTCATCCTATCTGACACATGCCACTCAGAGTGAAAAAGTGGATCATGGGGCTGTTAGTACCTGTCATACAGGTCCTCCTGGTAGCAGTCGTAGTCCAGCTCGTATTCTGATCTGCAACGAGACAGAAAGAGGAAGAGTGTGAGTGGAAAGCACAAAGAAGCTGTCATGTAAGCTCATACACATGCGGGGACACACACACACACACACACACACACACACACACACACACACACACACAAAACGGCCTTTACTTTGTCCATTTTTCCACCTGACTGTGAAAGCTCGGTGCTCGTGTCTGACCTTGCTGTCATGTATCAAGAGTCACCGGACTGGGTCTTTAAGGTTAACGCAGGTGTGTATATGAGTTCAGACAAACACTTTTTCTTTGGATTGACATGATTTTTTTTTCCCAGGATAAATCTTTTTCTATTCTAAGACAAAATGTCCAGTCTGGAATTATTGGCACCTGTCCTAAAAATTTACCCTATCATCGAGAGATTGTGAGTATGAATCCCAAATGCCACAGTCATCCGTGGTTGGGGTTCCAAGAGAGCAAAACCGAACATGTTCTGTGTGTGTATGTGTGTGTGTGTGTGTGTGAGAGAGAGAGAGGGATTTCATACTCTCTGTCTCCTGTCAATCACAGAAATACTGGCCAACTGTCAGCACCTGTTAGGTCATGCATGAGGAAGACGACGGATAGCGCTTTCCTCCTGGTGTGTTTGTGTCGTGGCGTGAACAGCAGGTTGAAACGATGCTGTTAGTTCGCTTCATGCGTCTTGGAGAAAGCATGTTAGCCTTTACCTTCCCCGCTCAGTAGTTGTTGTGTGACAGGGGACAGTTGTGTGGTGGGTGCGAGCCAGAGGTGGACAGTAACAAAGTACATTTACTTGAGTACTGTACTTAAGTATGCTTTTTGAGTATCTGTACTTTACTTGAGTATTATTTTATCTGGAAACTTATGACTTTAACTTCACTACATTTGAAAGACAAATATATAGTCCTTTTCACTCCACTACATTTCTGTCAAGGTCCTCGTTACTATGAAGCAGCTTTGAAAGTGAATGTTTTTTTCTTTTCTTTTCTAAAACGTGATGGTTTTTTTTTGCAGGTGACGTTGAGACAGCCTATCAGTAATCACTAGGGTCACGTCACGTCCATAGACTGTATAAAATCAAGTTCAGTGATTTCTCAGCAGCGTTATTTGAACACGATCAGTGAGATGGCAGAATGGAAAGAGGCGGTTCTTCTGGAGAATACACACATCCATGGCTATAGCTAGAACCCACGTTTCAGCTTTATGCAAGGATTAAAGATTCATTTCGTTTTAAATGTTTGCTTTGTTTGCTGAAAACGAACCACATCATGGCCTACAAAAACTCAACGTCCAACCTGCGGAAGCATATTGAGGTATGTAAACGTTTTATTCCAAGAGAAAGCTTGCAATAAAGTTGTCTGTGCTTTTAGAGCTAGCGATAACATTGCAATAGCTATGCAGTCTGGTTAGTCAAATGACTTTCTATGGATTTGCCCACCAAGTTGCCATCACCTTGTCCACAGCTAACTTTAACACATGGCTAGTTAACTTGGACACTGCTAGTTACACGGAGTTATGCTAAGATGAATAATGTTAACTTCTCTATAGTCCCTTCAGAAATATGTTTTAGCACAGTCTTGCCAAATAAACAATGTAGAAATCTTTCTTTTCTAGTAGCATTCGCTACCCAATATGATTTCGAGTTTGAAAAGAGTTTGCTAGCATGTCAGGTGGAGTTTCACTGACTAGCTAGCTTAATGTTAAACCACCATGATGGCACAGCATGCGTTCATTTTGTGAATTCACATTTCTGTCTTTGGTAACGGCGTTAGGTTTCGTAAGTGTTGTGGCAATAATACAATGATGTGTTGACAGAAAATGTATTTTTAATACTTAAGTATTTTAAAAAGCAAGTACTTCAGTACTTTAACTTAAGTAAAAATTAGACTGGACAACTTTCGCTTGTATCGGAGTCATATTTGACCAGCAGGATCTGTACTTTGATTTAAGTAATGAAGTTGAGTACTTTGTCTACCTCTGGTGCAAGCTGACCAAGAACAAATTAGGAAGAAAATGCGTGGAAAACCCTATTTTTAAATGTATTTATTTTTTGGCAGAATGATTATTATTTAAAAACTGGTTGAATGGAACATTTTTGCACATCAATTTTTTTCACTGCAGGTTCGGTCCCTGGTTTGTACATTGGAGTATTAGGGCCACTGTAAATAAAAAAATAAAAAAAATAAATCAATAAATGAAAAAGAAATCTGGAGCTGAGGAAGTGGTATTATCAGGGCTTTGAACCGGTTCAAGGAACGAAAACGAAAACCGGGAACTTTTTCTATTTCACATGGAACAGAAACGAAACCAGAAACTTTATTATTTTTTATGTTCCGGAACAGAAACGCTTATTAAAAATAATGGTAACCGGTTAATACTGGTTTTTATTTCGTTCCTCAAAGTTTCCGTAGCCTACAAATAAAAAAGCCATTCTTCTCCTGCGCAAGTTTCTATGACCCGCTGGGGTTCACTTCCTGTGTGACGTTCGCTGACTGAATGGAGAGAGCGGGAGGGTGGACTACTATCACGTCTCCACATCTTAAATAAGAGGTAAATATTGCAGTCTATCGTTATTCAAAAACGTCAATTTCAAACACGATATCAATATATTTGTCCACGTTAATGAGAGGCTCGCGAACATTAAATGACGTTAACCTCTGTTAGCCTATCAATGCATAGGGCCTGACTAGCCTTTGGTAACACACTAAACGAATTCTCTTTCATTTTTGGCACTTTTTCTGTTTGTATAGATGGGAAGACATACTGAGAATCCAAATCGCCAACATTTGAAATAATTGTTTTGAATTATTTCTTGTCTTATTTAATGAAGGTTGTAATAGAATTAGCCTACATTTGGCTTAAGTTGGATGAGACAGAGACATAACTTTATAGCCATTTGTTAAACAGCTGACAGGGAACGTAATTAACCGTTCCGGGAACAAAATTTTTTTGTTCTAACCGGTTCGGGAACGTCTATTTAATGGTGGAACCCAAAACCGGAAACGTTAAAATTCCGTTTCTGTTCGGAACGAACCAATAGGAAAAAAATTCTGGTTCAAAGCCCTGGGTATTATTCCAAGAAAGAAAGAAAAAAACCCCAACAACTCAGATATTCTCTGAGATTATAAAGTCACAAATTTACGAGAAAAAAAAAAACTCGGAAAATTAGTGTTTTTTTTTTTTTTTGCTTTGCTTCATTTTGCAAGGTTGCATCAACATCACCACACCATAGCTGAGCTAAGAGTTATAGGAAATACAGTCTTTCCTCCTCGATCGTGCGATAGAAAAGAATAAAGCACCAAGAGATTTTCAACTACATTTCCCAGAATGCACTGCAGCCAGGAAGCATGTTTCTTGTATCTTTGAAGCAAGATTGTTATCTCAGAAATTATTCTATCCACATTCACTGGATATGAGCAATCGCGCTCTCTGATTGGGTACTCTACTACTAGGCTATCAGCTCATATACCGTGAGTACAGAAAAACAAAATGTCGGAGCGTGTTGCTGAACCAACTGAGGATGAAATAAAAACTCGACTCAAAAACAAAACCCCAAAAAATACAAAAAAAAGCAACAAAATATGAAATGAAAGTATTTGATGGTAAGAACGTATCTTTTTAAAAAAAATTTCTAAAATTATTATTATTATAGCGTTTTTCACAATTTGCTCCTGTTATTTCACTGGTTTGTTTACATTCTAAGTGGGAATTATTTTACTGGACGTTTTGTATAAAGATTTTATTGATCAAATTTGCAAAATGATAAAAATAAAAATGCTCAGTTTCTCAAAATCCAGTGAATGTAGATAGAATAAAACAGTTATTCCACTCCATTGTATCTTGTCGTACATGGATTATAGGCAACTCGATGCTACGCGCCTCATCGGCGATCAGCTCACGTACGACTCGATTTCATGAAATAACTATTACTTATGAGGTTTTTTTCTCACAAATCAGAGAATTTAATATTGGAAACGCTGAGGTTTTTCCTTCTTCTAATATTACCCCCTTCTTCAGCTCACAATGGCCTGAATACTCAGTCTTGGTTCGAAGCTCTCCTCAGATTCCTGTCTGTGTGGGATTTCACTTGTTCCCCCTGTAGCTCTGCGTGTCCTCTAGGATCTCCAGTGTCCTCTGTGCTCCCAATAACATACTAGGAGGTGGACTGGGGACACAAATTTACTCCAGGTGTGAGTATGTATTCCCACTCCATGCCCATTTTTCCCAGGATTAGGCTCCGGGTTCACCATGATCCTGACCAGGATCAAGCAGGAACTCAAGATTCACAAATTACAAGAAATGTTTCCATGATGCCATTTTTCATGCGGTACCCAGGAAATAGAAAATAGCACTTTATTAGGAATACCCATCTACCTGCTGTTTGATGGAGCTCTCTAATCAGCCAATCCCTTGACAGCGTCAACTCACGCAGATACAAATCAAGAGCTTCAGTTAATGTTCACAATGTTCAAACATCAGAACGGGGAAAGTTGTGATCTCACAGTGAAGTGTGACTTTCTTCCTTTCACTGTGGCATGGGTGTTGGTTTGAGCCAGATGAGTATTTTTGGTTTGAGTATTTCAGAAACTGCTGATCTCCTCCTGGGGTTTCGCGCTCGATAAACAGTCTCTCGAGTTTACACAGAATGGTGCGAAAAACAAAAAACAAGCATCGAGTGAATGAGCGACAGTTCTGTGGGTGGAAACAAACACCTTGTTGATAAGAGAGGGTCAGAGATCAGAAAATGGACAGATTGAGCAGTTCGAGCTATCAGGAAGGATATAGTAACTTGTATAATCACTCTTTACAACAGTGGTGAGTAGAAAAGCATCTCGGCACCAGCAGAACACCACACTGGGTTCCACTCCTGTGAAGAACAGGAATCTTAAAATCAAGAACAAGTTCCTGTTAAAGTGGCCGATGAGTGTATAGCTGGAGAGGACACATGCTGTTCGTAGACTGAAGTCAGGTGAAAATAGCTGCTTGTTTTTGACACTTCTTAATCGTCTCCTGCTATGTGCTGATAAAATTAGCACCTGATTTATGCTATGAATGAGTGCAGTGATGATAACGAAACCTGGGAATGTAATGACCTGTCAGTGGTGTACACACGAGTGTGTGTGTGTGTGTGTGTGTGTGTGTGTGTGTGTGTGTGTGTGTGTGTGTATATATACTATGCTACTATATAAGCAAAAAAAATGAGAAATTGAAAACCAGTGTAGCGAGGCACGGTCACATTTCACTTTGTCGTTTGCACACATTATCATTTTTATGATATTATTTTTTAAATATAGCTACAGACAGTGCATCTCTCATCTATCACAAGTACATGACAGTTCTGGGTCATGTTTATTTCATCTGCATTGGGCGAAGAAGCAATGAGAATACCCGGTGAGACTGTGGTTTAAGTCTCACACACACACACACACACACACACACACACACACATGCTGCACTGCGACTGGAAATTCTCCAAGCTTCTAATTCCTGTTGCTTTCAGTTAACAGATGCATCTGTAAACATGTCAGGCACCGCGACCAGCTGCTGTCCCACACACACACACACACACACACACACACACACACACACTGTAATTCCGAGCAATTACAATTAAACAGGTGCATGCCTGAGAGACAATATAAAGAATAAAAACAAGGCCACAGACAATTCTTCATAAAGTGCTCAGACACATGACCTGTCAATCACCGAAACAAAGATACGACTCAGGAAGAGGGGCTTATTACAGATATGTATGTGAAGAAACTTATCCACACTCAGATTGGGGCTTTAAGAGAGCTGAACTTACTTTATTGAGAAAACCTGTGTGCGGTTCACGGCTCCATGCCTGCCAGCTTTATATCGTCACTGGGATGATGTATCTCATTAGGTTCTTATATCATCACTGGGACACACTAGTACATTCTTCCACTTGTTTGGCCCTACTTCCTGTGTTTAAATAACATCCTGTCGCCGTATTCGGACGTCCACTTAGTATTGGTGGTCAAAACTGATTTACCTCCTTTAAAATCCTGGACTTTTCTAGAGTTATTATTATAAGTGTCATGTCCATCTTCACTAGGTATAAAAATCTTAACCAATCCACGAGGTAAAGATTTAAAGCAATATTACTTGAAACTGTTACCTGGTACAGAGGTCTTAATCAGTGGCGAAGTGTTAGTATTAGATCTGGGACTTGAGCTCAGCCAGACACCAAAAAAGCAACAGGGCAAAGGATTTTGTAAGGGATTAGCGGCAGGCTGCCAGGTCGCTCCGTTGTGTGTAGCTGTCGATGTTGATTTTAAAAGTAACTCAGTAAACTACAGAGGGAAATGAATACTTAAGTAGAAGTGAAAAATACTGTAGCGAGCGTGCAGCGTGGAAGAAGAGTCTGGAGACGGAAATCTTAGTTTCTCGGTCGTTAGCCTGTACTACTTGCTCTCAATAGATAGCACTGGCTTGACTGCTTTATTAATTAGTATTCGCTAACACTACTGATTAACGCTACACTGGCTGGAAGGTGACTTCACTGCTGTGCTGACGGCACCGACTCGTGGTTAAGCTAGCGTTGGCCTTCGAGAAGGTCTTGGGTGATAAATTTTTGGTCCCTCCCACGATAAATCAAAATCTGATTGGTTAATTCATCTGTCACTTCCTACATAAACATACACTGCCGTGGCCTTCTGTCCCAGCAATGGAGTCCTAACCAATGAGTGAGCAGCTCTAAACTCTTCTCAGCCTATAAACAACAAACAAAACAATCTTACTGAATAACTAATGTTTAAGGACAGTAACCCTTTCATTTCTGAAGCAAATTTGATAGAAAATGAGACCGAATTAGAATTAGAAGAGAATAATTATAATGAAATGATGAAAAAAAAGAAACATTACATAAATATTACATTTGAAATGCTGATATGTTTGGGCCTCCTCTGAAGGCTTAGAAGGCCCTGACGGTTCCCCTTTGGTCTTAATACAGAAAACAAATTCGCAGGACTGTCGAGGAACTGAGGTTAAGCTTTTCGCATGATATTGATGGATACTTCTGGAATTGTCTTCATTCTTGCCGTGTCTTGGTCAGCAGACTGGCAACACTACAAGTTTGATCACGACCAATCATCGTTTATGTCCTTGCATGTCGTCAGGGAGGAGGGTCAAGAAATTGTCCATCGTGGCTGTCAAGGAACACATCGTATGATCTGTGGTGAGAAAATAAAAAAAATCTGACATACGAGACTTTGTGTTGGGGTTTCGTCAAGCGTCCTGGACACCACATCGCTGTTCTTCGATTATGTCACATTGCATGGCCTGTTTTTCGTTCCAGATATTCGTTTTTGCGCCTGATGCTGGGAATTTGTCAATCACAACACAATCGTGTCAAAATCAGTCTGAATTTGTGTAGTCTGATCCCGGCATTAGACCTGATGAAGATGGTTTTGTCGATCAAAACATTTCTGACGTTTCTTCTTTCGCACTTGATTGAAAAAATTGTACCTCTAAGTGCAAGGTTTTTTTTAATATTTAGATGATGTTCTATCAAAAAAAACACTGACAATGAGAACAACAATTAAGAAATATAAAAGTAACAACAAAATTGTCTTTCTACTTTGTTGTATTTGGCTATTTTTCTCACCAATTTTTTTTTCCAATAGATGAATTCCAAATTGTGTTAATTTATTATTAATTATTAAACAAAACTGTCATATGTGTACTACAGTGTTGTGGTCGAGTCACTAAACCTCGGGTCCGAGTCCAGTCTCAAGTCCCCAGTGTTCAAGTCTCAGGCCCTGTTTACATTATTTCGAATCAGCGGATCATCAGATTAACGTTTTTAAAACGATTCGCGTGCACACAGCAACGCCAATACACGATTCGCGTGCACACAGCAACGCCAATACACGGATACGCTAATCACATGACTAATTAGACGGCATGTCACATGATCCCAGTGCATATCGGGCATGCGCAAGTCACTCACCACTTGCAAGTGGAAGGATGGCAAGCGAACACCTTCTCCAGCAAATAAACACACCTGGCTGTGATGTTCATGTTCTCACTGAGTTTAAGCGCCTGAAGGAGGTTGAAATGTGTAAATAAACCTCAGTGCGGCTCAGCGCTTCCTCCTGCGCTCCAAATCACTCCGCCCTGAACAGCGAGTGCCCTCTAGAGGGTGCGCACTCCGGCCCTGCGCAGCTCACAGAGCGCGCGAGTGAAGCGCACGAGCAGTGATTCGGGACTGAGCCGCTGTGTGTGAGGTCCCAACGCCAGCGAATCAGGAAGGTGGATATCACAGTGACGTTGTCCAATGACGACGTCAGCTAGAGCTCAGCACAGCGTATCCGCGTATCCTCAATGTTTACACAGCACCGGACCAGACACGAACTGGGTTGAATACGTGGGCCCTGGCGGATTCCCGTTTCCCGGCATTTCCCGGCGTTTTAATGTGAACGGACAGTGCATCCGCGAAGAAAACGAGACAGATACGGTCTAATGTAAACTTGGCCTCAGTCATTAAAGAAAATTTCGAGTCGAGTCTGAGAACAAGACTCCAATTGCACCATTTGACGGTGTCTGTTGCTGCCTTTATGTGAAAGCGTCTCTGCTACTGTGTTGGACTAACGTTCCTGCTCGACTGCCCCATTTTAGTTAACAGGCTACAGATAAAAAGCTTGTTCATCACTCAGCAAGCCCTGCCCACTATCAACAGGGCAAATAACATGAGAGAGGGTTAACACTAGCTACTTCATCACTCAGCAAGCAAGCCCTGCCCACTATCAACAGAGCAATGAACATAGCGTGTCACTTCTTCTCTGGGTGGAGTCTTACCAAATGATGATTGAAGTTCGAGGTTGTCCCCGTCGTCTCCTCGATAGTTCTTCTACATATGGAACACACAGCAGTGAATTTTTTTCCATTGCACGAGAAGTCTGTATAAGCAAAGCAGACAGTCCTAGGGGCGTCACTCCAGGCATTTTAGTGCCATTAACATTAGTTTGTTCCTAAACATGACGTCTGAACAGGTGAATGTGCATTCTCTTGCACAGAATTAGTATAAAAATTAATGTAGATATAAATACAGTGGGGCAAAAAAGTATTTAGTCAGTCACCAATTGTGCAAGTTCTCCCACTTAAAAAGATGAGAGAGGCCTGTAGTTTTCATCATAGGTATACCTCAACTATGAGAGACAAAATGAGAAAAAAAATCCAGAAAATCACATTGTCTGATTTTTAAAGAATTTATTTGCAAATTATGGTGGAAAATAAGTATTTGGTCAATAACAAAAGTTAATCTCGATACTTTGTTATATACCCTTTGTTGGCAATGACAGAGGTCAAACGTTTTCTGTAAGTCTTCACAAGGTTTTCACACACTGTTACTGGTATTTTGGCCCATTCCTCCATGCAGATCTCCTCTAGAGCAGTAATGTTTTGGGGCTGTCGCTGGGCAACACGGACTTTCAACTCCCTCCAAAGATTTTCTATGGGGTTGAGATCTGGAGACTGGCTAGGCCACTCCAGGACCTTGAAATGCTTCTTACGAAGCCACTCCTTCGTTGCCCGGGCGGTGTGTTTGGGATCGTTGTCATGCTGAAAGACCCAGCCACGTTTCATCTTCAATGCCCTTGCTGATGGAAGGAGGTTTTCATTCAAAATCTCACGATACATGGCCCCATTCATTCTTTCCTTTACACGGATCAGTCGTCCTGGTCCCTTTGCAGAAAAACAGCCCCAAAGCATGATGTTTCCGCCCTCATGCTTCACAGTAGGTATGGTGTTCTTTGGATGCAACTCAGCATTCTTTCTCCTCCAAACACGACAAGTTGAGTTTTTACCAAAAAGTTCTATTTTGGTTTCATCTGACCATATGACATTCTCCTAATCCTCTTCTGGATCATCCAAATGCTCTCTAGCAAATTTCAGATGGGCCTGGACATGTACTAGCTTAAGCAGGGGGCACTGCAGGATTTGAGTCCCTGGCAGCGTAGTGTGTTACTGATGGTAGCCTTTGTTACTTTGGTCCCAGCTCTCTGCAGGTCATTCACTAGGTCCCCCCGTGTGGTTCTGGGATTTTTGCTCACCGTTCTTGTGATCATTTTGACCCCACGGGGTGAGATCTTGCGTGGAGCCCCAGATCGAGGGAGATTATCAGTGGTCTTGTATGTCTTCCATTTTCTAATAATTGCTCCCACAGTTGATTTCTTCACACCAAGCTGCTTACCTATTGCAGATTCAGTCTTCCCAGCCTGGTGCAGGTCTACAATTTTGTTTCTGGTGTCCTTCGACGGCTCTTTGGTCTTGGCCATAGTGGAGTTTGGAGTGTGACTGTTTGAGGTTGTGGACAGGTGTCTTTTATACTGATAACGAGTTCAAACAGGTGCCATTAATACAGGTAACGAGTGGAGGACAGAGGAGCCTCTTAAAGAAGAAGTTACAGGTCTGTGAGAGCCAGAAATCTTGCTTGTTTGTAGGTGACCAAATACTTATTTTACAGAGGAATTTATCAATTAATTCATTAAAAATCCTACAGTGTGATTTCCTGGATTCTTTCCCCCCATTCTGTCTCTCATAGTTGAGGTATACCTATGATGAAAATTACAGGCCTCTCTCATCTTTTTAAGTGGGAGAACTTGCACGATTGGTGGCTGACTAAATACTTTTTTGCCCCACTGTATCTTATGCCAAATTATTATGGCATGTTATAAAAAATAAAGAAAAAATCCGAGTCCTCATCTCCAATTTATGAGTCCGATTGGAGTTAATGCATGAGTCCGAGTCCAAGTCCGAGTCATCAGTGCTCAAGTCCAAGTCAATCATGAGCCCTTAAAATTAGGGCACGAGTCGGACTCGAGTACTACAAGTCTGGTGTACTATACATTTTATTTATTTATTTATTTATTTATTATTATTTTAACATAAGGATTGTCGCCAGATAATGTTCGTGCCTTACGACAGAAAATTCCAGTCTTGTTCGACAGGAAATCCCACCCTATCCAAGTGGAAATCCTTTAGCCAGTGTTGGACTTGATGATAACATTAACTCTAACACCATGATGGGCAGGACGGCGTAATACAATCGGAGGAAAGCGTTATCTGCCCTCTTACACATACATGAGCTCACAGATGCCTGTGATTGGCTAGTGACAGGAGAGAGAGAAATGATGCCCATCCCACCTAGAGAATATGACAGTTTTTGTTTTCTTGGCTGCTTGGAGCATTATAATGGACTCATCGGGTTCCATCATCTCTCTCTCTCTCTCTCTCTCTCTCTCAGCAGCAGGCTACAAATAATCACTAATAAGTAGCAGTGTTTATGTCCTATACAGCCTTTGCCAAACGTGGTTTACGATTGCGCCTGATCTCCAGGTGATTAATGAGACGGGCCTCTGTTTTTCTGGATCCGTCTGCACTCAGAGACACGGCACACGTCTACATTTTCCACCAGTCAATTTTGGGCAGCTCTGAATCACTGCTCGCACTTCTTTTGTTGCTGACACTTTTATTATCCTGTTAGACTGAAATCTCTCTTGCGCTCTCTTGCGCTCTCTCTCTCGCAGCCAATCATTGTCTTGTCAGTGACTCAAAAACCTTCTATGTTGTAAATCAAGACACATAAACAACTGCCCGACAGATTTCACAATAGCGAGACCGAAGACACTAACGATAAAAAATATCGATAATTAATTTGTATTTCCAGTCAGAATGTAACTGACAGACAGATCAAGACTCGATTCTGTTTGTGAGATGAGAAAGCAGCAAAGCTATCACAACTGCACCCTTTCTAACATTCGAGGTCATTTTTATCGATTGATGTGACATCATTCAGGTCAGTTTAGCCTCATTTTACCATCAGACCTGTCAGCAGTCCTCGTCTTTGTTTTTGCTTTTGTTGCTTCACAATTCTTTGAGGGCGGCACGGTGGTGTAGTGGTTAGCGCTGTCGCCTCACAGCAAGAAGGTCCTGGGTTCGAGCCCCGGGGCCGGCGAGGGCCTTTCTGTGTGGAGTTTGCATGTTCTCCCCGTGTCCGTGTGGGTTTCCTCCGGGTGCTCCGGTTTCCTCCACAGTCCAAAGACATGCAGGTTAGGTTAACTGGTGACTCTAAATTGACCGTAGGTGTGAATGGGAGTGTGAATGGTTGTCTGTGTCTATGTGTCAGCCCTGTGATGACCTGGCGACTTGTCCAGGGTGTACCCCGCCTTTCGCCCGTAGTCAGCTGGGATAGGCTCCAGCTTGCCTGCGACCCTGTAGAAGGATAAAGCGGCTAGAGATAATGAGATGAGAATGAGATGAGACAATTCTTTGAGTGTAAGCCGGTTATTGAAACACTGCATACGTCTGTAGAAAAGCTGATCACCTGTCTCACTGCCTGACTGATTTTAGTTGGCGGAGGTTATGTTTACGCCTCCGTTTGTTTGTCTGTTCCTGATGTAACTCAAAGTAGTGAGCAGATTTTAATGAAATTTGGAGGTAAGGTGAACCATGGGCCAAGGAACAATTGATTAGATTTTGATGCAAATTTGAATACGTGGTTTGGCAGAGGTATGGACCCTACACCGAGTGCTCTTCTAGTTTTTAGCTCATCTGGCTGTAGGCCAGGCTGGATGAGCTTATGCGATCATGCGTCGTCTGTCTGTCGTCCGTCCACAATTTACAAAAATCACTCCTCCTCCTCCAGGATTGATCAGATTTCAATCAATCTCACATACAATGTTCCCCAGTTGGGTGTGCATAAAAGTTGTCAAGATAGTTTTATGATTTTATGGGCGTCTGAAATTTTTGAGTGACTCGTCACATTAAACGCTACTCTTCGTAAACTACTGGGACGTTTTCACTGAAACTCACCCATAAGACTCTAAAGACATATTCCAACAACAATTGTTCACCAGGTGGCGCCACCTACCATGGATGAGGCTACAAAGGGGTCATGTGCAATTTCACAAAAATCTCTACTCCTCCTAGAGGAGTGATCAGATTTTGATAAAACTCATATGGAATGTTCCCCTGGTCGGTATATATAAAACTTGTCAAGATGGTGGCGCCCCAGGTCATATTTATGATTTTATGGGCATCTGAAATTTTTGAGTGACTCGTCACATTAAACACTACTCTTCGTAAACTTCTGGGACATTTTCACTGAAACTCACCCAGAAGACTCTAAAGACATAGCAACAAGAATTGTTCACCAGGTGGTGCCACCTGCTATGGATGCAGCTACACAGGGGTCATATGCAATTTCAGAAAAATCGCTGAGGATTGATTGGATTTCAAACACACACAACAACAGTGGCCGGTATGAGATCCAGTCTCACTGAGGCTTTTTTATTTTGCATTGATCAGTTTGTTAGTGATTGTTGGTACTGAGTGATGATTTGGGTGCATTTTTAAATTTTTTTTGGCTCTGACAGGAACTCCATAGCCATCCTGAGGACTCAGCATTAACAGTAGTCCGACTGTCCGGGACAACCGAATGTTTGGTCCAGACAAGTCAAATCCCCATCAGCCTGTCTGACGAGATGAGTTGAATATTTGTTGAAAATTACAATTTTTAGAGTAATTACTCAGGAGTTACATCAATAAAGTTCCAACAAAACCAGTTAAATCCCTTGTGTTTTTGTTTATGAAATTCCAGGGAAGCAGAGTACAACAGGTGCGTGTGTAAAAATAACCACATCGTAATATCTAATTATAGATTATTACTTTGAATTCATGGAAATCAGAGAAATGGCGATCAAATACCTCAATAAAATAACTATCTGTGGTGAATCTTCATTTCATTCAGTCAGGACATTCATCATATTTTTCTTTTGTATGGTTCACATTAACCATCACAAATGTCATAAAATATTTCAGGGGAATTTTACGACAGTGCCAAACTCACTCACGTTTTTTTTTTTCATCCACAACGTGATACTGTCACCCTTATCATGTCCAACTCATCTCATCTCATTATCTCTAGCCGCTTTATCCTTCTACAGGGTCGCGGGCAAGCTGGAGCCTATCCCAGCTGACTACGGGCGAAAGGCGGGGTACACCCTGGACAAGTCGCCAGGTCATCACAGGGCTGACACATAGACACAGACAACCATTCACACTCACGGTCAATTTAGAGTCACCAGTTAACCTAACCTGCATGTCTTTGGACTGTGGGGGAAACCGGAGCACCAGGAGGAAACCCACGCGGACACGGGGCGAACATGCAAACTCCACACAGAAAGGCCCTCGCCGGCCCCGGGGCTCGAACCCAGGACCTTCTTGCTGTGAGGCGACAGCGCTAACCACTACACCACCGTGCCGCCCTCATGTCCAACTCATTTTCTTTTATTATTATTATTATTATTCCAACACAAAGGCTGTACATTATAACAAAACAAAACAGACAAAGACAGTAGCGCGTAGACGGTGAATACAAGATGTGTAATGAACAAAGGGAAAAGGTAGATTTTTAAAGTGCAAATTAAATCCTTAAGTGATTCATACAGTATCAGTGATTTGTAGTATATACACCGTACTAGTCAAAAGTTTGTACACCCCACTCTACTCATAGGTTCTTCTGTATTTTGACCATTTTCTCTGCTGCAGAATAAGACATTATGTGATAAACAAGTGGTTTTAAAAAAAAATCATATTTTAGAAAGAAAACGTTTTCATTCAGTTCCATTTTGTCAGTAGAAAGTGAAAAAGATGACAATCCAAATCACAGACTTCCAATTTTATTAGTTTTTTTTAAAAAAAATAGAACAATTAATGAATTTAAGGCCACATGGCCCTAAATTCTCCGCTATTTTTTCCTGCTTCACCATGACCCAATTCAAAATACTATGTCATGCATGACATGGCGTGCTTTCCCTGTTTGCGCAAGGCATTGTGGGATACAAATTTGAAACAGGAGAGAAAAATGGAGGACGTGAGTGTGCGAATGAAACGTGAAAGACCAACTACAGTAACGGAAAGAAAGCGAGAAGAAAAGACGTTATGTTACATATGAAGGAAAGGAAACGCAGGACCAAACTAATAAATATCGGCGCTCAGCGAGCACCTCGGTGTGATCAGCTGTTCGTTTCGCGACAGAATGATGTCAAAGGTAAACCTGCGCATGCGCACACACACACGGACATCCTCTGTCTGCTTGACTGCACGAAGCGAGCGATTTCATACACATTATTTGCTTTAATCCCCTCAAATTAAATAACTTCCCAGCCACAGAATGGCCTGATATTTTGTGAGATATTACCGAAATAAACATGTATCACAATGACCACATTTCAGACGGAGCTAAATTTCACTAATTTTATAAAATCGAAAGGCCGTCTAGCTTTATCACCTGGATAGCTTTCTTTCATCTCAGAAATATTGCTAAGATAAGAAATTTAATGTCACTACATGACACGGAAAAACTAGTTCATGCTTTCGTTACCTCCAGGTTGGATTATTGTAATGCCTTACTGTCTGGATGTTCCAATAAGTGCATAAACAAGCTCCAGTTAGTTCAAAATGCAGCAGCAAGAGTCCTTACTAGAACTTGAAAATATGACCCCATCACCCCTGTCTTATCCACACTGCACTGGCTCACAATCAAATTTCGTATTGATTATAAAATACTACCATTGACCTTTAAAGCACTGAATGGTCTCGCACCACAGCACCTGAGTGAACTTCTGGTCCTCTATGACCCGCCACGCCTACTTAGATCAAAAGGTGCAGGCTATCTGCTGGTACCTCATATAGTGAAGGCTACATCAGGGGGCGGAGCCTTTTCTTACAAAGCCCCACAGTTATGGAACAGCCTTCCAAGTAATGTTCGGGAATCAGACACAGTCTCAGTGTTTAAGTCTCAGCTGAAAACATATCTGTTTAGTCAAGCCTTTTGTTAATGGTGTTTATGAGGTAAAGGTGTAGATCTGGAGGGTTCTCAGACAGAGTGTTTTGGTAAACTGGGATGTATGGCTGCTGTCAGTCCCCACTCGCTTGCTCACTCGAGTTTGTTGATGGAGTAGTGGCTGCTGCTTTGTGCCCCGGGGCTCCCTCATGCCTGTGTTACCTTCTGACTCTCCCCTTTTAGTTATGCTGTCATAGTTAGTTGCCGGAGTCCCTGCTTGCACTCAGTGCAATATGTATACTGTTCCTACTTATTCAGGTGACATTGGGCATACCTAACAACCTGTGTTTTCTCTCTCTCCCTCCAAATCTGTCCCTCTGAGTTACATGTCAGTCCTGGGATCGAGATGCTGACCTCTTCTGCTCCTCAGACCTGCCTGATCCATCCTGGTGCCCTGTGTCTGGTTGGAGTCTCATCGCATCGCTCCTGTAAAGGACGGCCCCATGTGGACAGTTAAAAGCCACACCTGGAGGACGCTCTGGACTCTTACAGTAATGCTTTTATGGCTGAGGACTACAGTTGACTTGCTAACTTTAGGACTGCAGATGTCATGAACAGTTTCGCACTCAAGTTTCCATCAATGAAGAGTTTATAACATCAACGAAACTGACTTCATGTTAAAACTGTTAATGTTATAGTCATGTTGTCTGTTGCTGCCCAAATGAGGATGGGTTCCCTTTTGAGTCTGGTTCCTCTCGAGGTTTCTTCCTCAGGTCGTCTGAGGGAGTTTTTCCTTGCCACCGTCGCCACAGGCTTGCTCATTGGGGATAGATTAGGGATCAAATTAGCTCATGCTTTAAGTCGTTCAAATTCTGTAAAACTGCTTTGCGACAATGTTTATTGTTAAAAGCGCTATACAAATAAACTTGACTTGACTTTAAAATTGCGTATCAGGTAATGGGTTATATCAACACACACACCATAATGGCGTATTGGATCGTTTTTGTTTATTGTTACAAAGCAGACTGATTATCATTGTTCAACTTTGTGAACCACTTTCCTTTCACTAAACTAGTACTAGTAAATCTCATCTCATCTCATCTCATTATCTCTAGCTGCTTTTATCCTTCTACAGGGTTGCAGGCAAGCTGGAGCCTATCCCAGCTGACTACGGGCGAAAGGCAGGGTACACCCTGGACAAGTCGCCAGGTCATCACAGGGCTGACACATAGACACAGACAACCATTCACACTCACATTCACACCTACGGTCAATTTAGAGTCACCAGTTAACCTAACCTGCATGTCTTTGGACTGTGGGGGAAACCGGAGCACCCGGAGGAAACCCACGCGGACACGGGGAGAACATGCAAACTCCACACAGAAAGGCCCTCGCCGGCCACGGGGCTCGAACCCAGGACCTTCTTGCTGTGAGGCGACAGCGCTAACCACTACACCACCGTGCCGCCGTACTAGTAAATATATAGTAATATAATAAAAGTATTATGGTCAGGACGAGTGAAAAATCTTGCTGCTTGTCCGAAAGTCAATGCCGAGACTTTAAAGCGTTTATTTAGTAAAATGTCTCGTTAAGATAGATTTAGGTAATATAGTAGGCAATCATATTTAATATTACTGTTTACTACTGACAAAAATATTACGACACAAAGCAAAAAGGCCTTGAAAAGATATTCAAGGGATTATGAATGTAATTTGTGTGTGTGTGTGTGTGGTCCTGCAGTGCAGCTTGAAGACAGTGTGAAGGTGCTGTTATCTAACCATCACAGGGTCCTTTCAGCTGAGAGAGGACGCCTGTGATTTTCCCCTGGTGTTTTTTTTCCCCCTCTCTATAAGTGCTATTAGAAATGATAGGGTCTTCAGAGGCTGTAAATTGGAATAGTTCCACTCAAGAAAGAGGTGCCAGGAGCACTCAGTTTCACCTTCTCTTTCTCTCTCTCTCTCACACACACACACACACACACACACACACACACACACACACACACACACACACACACACACACAGAGCAGTGTGCAAATGCTAAAAGCTTATCAGAAACACTCAGAGCTGGACGGGTGGTCGTGAGCTTTTTAGTATAGCTGTGGCTTGCGTGTGTGTTATTGTGTAAGGCATTATATGAAAGTCCATCCCAGTGCACAGCACCGACAGACAGATGTTCACGCCTGGTGCTTTCATGTGTCTCGAATTCCTCACCAGTGCATTTAGGATTGGATCTTGTGATGAAACTTCATAACGAAGTGGCCCTTGTGTTCCTTCATTTGTTTAACACCCTAGCAGGAGTATACAACTCCTAACTCACAACTCTTTGCCCCTTTAAACTTTAATTTGATCATTTTGGAGCACATTTTTTTTCCTTCGAACCTGTCAGAGTTTCTTTCCGAATGCTGTTAACATTTTAATGCGACTCTGATATAAATATCACCAGAACTGTTCCTGTCTTCACTTTATAATGACACGAATCTGAATCGTTATTCAGACGGGATGACAGAAAGGAGGAAATCCTTTAACCTGCGAGTCAAATTTGGTGATAAAGTGTTTTCACTTGTTAGGATTGTTTTTCTCTGTCACAGAGGAAATAAAAGTCGCAAAACATGCATGCGTTCTTGCTAATTTGTGTGCATCTGTCTTTCAAGCACGGCCTAATCCTCTTACGGTCTACACACAAACATATACACACAGCCACGTGTCTGTATAATGGGACAAAAATGATTTATAACCAGCTGTATCTAATGGATTGCCCTGCTGCCTGGGAAATTATAAAAAGAAATTAATTAGCCTTTAGCAACCCTGCTGTCGCTTTCTGTCTCACACACGTCTCATCAC
This sequence comes from Neoarius graeffei, assembly GCF_027579695.1. Classification (NCBI taxonomy): domain Eukaryota; kingdom Metazoa; phylum Chordata; class Actinopteri; order Siluriformes; family Ariidae; genus Neoarius; species Neoarius graeffei. The sequence continues at coordinate 7,285,506 of NC_083574.1, forward strand.
GGGGGTTAGAGAGAGGGGTGGTGGGGTGGATGGAGAGAGATGAGAGAGGTGAAGGATTGCACCTCTTTCAGTCTCTGACATGATGCTGGAGGTAATTAAGGTGTAAATGGGCTGCTCCGGTCATGTCACTGTTAGTATGCGGCTCTGACAAATGAGTCAGGTGTCATAACAGAAAGTAAATATGGAGTGACTCAGTGAGAAAAAGTGTTATAGCACAAGCTCATGTGAAGAATGTTATTTAAATATGTCCTTAAAGAAAACTTCGCCATATCCATCATCTTTTAAAAGATGTGTATGGGGAAATTAAGCAACACCTTCTGACCCGTTTCTGAAGATTTATTTAGTTAAGATGTCGCTTTATAAACAAGTGTTTGCACTACAACACTTGCATCTAGTCAGGTCAGTAGGAATGAACACACACACACACTTATTCTTTCCATTTCCTGTCTGAAAGCTTCAACATTCAACAATTCCTCTTCTGTTTCCTCTCACGCTTTTTGTCTCTTTCTCTTCCTTCCTGTGTGTGTGTGTGTGTGTCACTTCTTCCGCCCCACGTTCCTGCTCCTTTCTCACCGTCTCATAATCTTTGATTTTCACTCTGATGGTCCATTTCTTAGGGTTGCTCTACAGAGGAGCTGTTAGTACCGCAATTACAGTAACAATGTTTTTCTACAGTCAAGAAATCACAGCAAGACCCGAGCGATCATCTCTAAATGTTGGTTTTGAAGCAGAAAACCTGGAAGAGTCGTGACAGTAATGACAGAAAAAGTAAAAATCTCGGATTCCCCAATGTGATGTGATCAATCGTTTCAGCCAAATCAACAAGAATAAATAAATAATTTAACAAATATATAAGTAAACAAATAAAATGATTTTAAATATCAATTTACAGCCAATCTTACAAATATGTAACAATGTGATAGATAGATAGATAGATAGATAGATAGATAGATAGATAGATAGATAGATAGATAGATAGATAGATAGATAGAACCCCAATTCCAAAAAAGTTGGGACACTGTATAAAACATAAATCAAAACAGAATGTGAAGATTTGCAAATCATGGAAACCCTATATTTCATCGAACATAGTACAAAGACAACATATCAAATGTTGAAACTGAGAAATTGTATTGTTTTTTGAAAAACATATGCTCATTTTGAATTTCATGTCAGCACCATGTTTCAGAAAAGTTGGGACGGGGCAAGAAAAGACTGAAAAAGTTGTGTAAGTCTAAAAAAAACAAACAAAAAAACCCCCAAACTAATTAGGTTAATTGGCAACAGGTCAGTAACATGGTTGGGTATAAAAAGAGCATCCCAGAGAGGCGGAGTCTCTCAGAAGTAAAGATGGGGAGGGGTTCACCGCTCTGTGAAAGACTGCGTGGGCAAACAGTGCAACAATTTAAGAATAACGTTCCTCAATGTAAAATTGCAAAGAATTTGGTACTATGGTACATAATATCATTAAAAGATTCAGAGAATCTGGAGAAATCTCTGTATGAAAGAGACAAGGCTGAAAACTGACATTGGATGCCTGTGATCTTCAGGCCCTCAGGAGACACTGCATTAAAAGCAGACACGTGTCTGTAGTGGAAATCACTGTATGGGCTCAGGAACACTTCAGAAAACCATCGTCTGTGAAAACAGTTAATTACTGCATCCACAAATGCAAGTTAAAACCAGATATAAACAATATCCAGAAATACCGCCACCTTCTCTGGGCCCGAGCTCTTTTACGATGGACTGAGGTGAAGTGGAAAATTGTCTCAAAGTCTGATAAATCAAAAGTAGAAATTCTTTTTAGAAATCATGGACACCATATCCTCCAGGCTGAAGAGGAAAGGGACCATCCGGCTTGTTATCAGTGCACAGTTCAAAAGCCAGCATCTGTGATGGTATGAGGGTGCATTAGTGCACATGACATGGGTAGCTTGTACATCTGGGAAGGCATCATTAATGCTGAATGATATATACACATTTCAGAGCAATATGCTGCCATCCAGACAAAATCTTTTTCAGGGAAGGCCTTCCTTCTTTCAGCAAGACAATGCGAAAACGCTTTCTGCACATATTACAACTGCATGGCTCTGTAGTAAGAGTCCAGGTGCTAAACTGGCCTGCCTGCAGTCCAGACCTGTCTCCCATTTAAAACATTTGGCGCATTATGAAGCGTAAAATACGACAAAGGAGACCCTGAACTGTTGAGCACCTGAAATTGTATATCAGGCAAGAATAGGACATTTCTCTTTCAAAACTACAGCAGTTGGTCTCCTCAGTTCCCAAACATTTACAGAGTGTTGTTAAAAGTAGAGGAGATGGAACACAGTGGTAAATATGCCCCTGTCCCAACTTTTTTGAAACGTGTTGCCAACATCAAATTCAAAATGAGGATATTTTTCAAAAAACAATAAAATGTCTCAGTTTCAACATTTGATATATTGTCTTTGTACTATTTTCAATGAAATATAGGGTTTCCATGATTTGCAAATCATCACATTCTGTCTTTATTTACAATTTAAACAGTGTCCCAACTTTTTTGGAATTCGGGTTGTAGATAGATAGATGTGTAGACAGACAGACAGACAGACAGACAGACAGGTAGATAGATAGACAGACAGACAGACAGACAGACAGACAGACAGATATGTGGATGTGTAGACAGACAGACAGACAGACAGACAGACAGACAGACATGTGGATGTGTAGACAGACAGACAGACAGACAGACAGACAGATAGATAGATAGATAGATAGATAGATAGATAGATAGATAGATAGATAGATAGATGGATGTGTGGACAGACAGACAGACAGACAGATATGTGGATGTGTAGACAGACAGACAGACAGACAGACATGTGGATGTGTAGACAGACAGACAGACAGACAGACATGTGGATGTGTAGACAGACAGACAGACAGACAGACAGACAGATAGATAGATAGATAGATAGATAGATAGATAGATAGATAGATAGATAGATAGATAGATAGATAGATAGATAGATAGATAGATAGATAGATAGATAGATAGATAGATAGATGGATGGATGGATGGATGTGTTGACAGACATATGTGGATATGTAGATAGACAGACAGACTGACAGATATGTGGATAGATAGATAGATAGATAGATAGATAGATAGATAGATAGATAGATAGATAGATAGATAGATAGATAGATGTGTGGACAGACAGACAGATATGTGGATGTGTAGATAGACAGATATGTGACTGTGTAGACAGACAGACAGACAGACAGACAGACAGACAGACAGACAGATAGATAGATAGATAGATAGATAGATAGATAGATAGATAGATGTGTAGACAGACAGACAGACAGACAGACAGACAGACAGACAGACAGACAGACGTGTAGATAGACAGCCAGACATCCAGATAGATAGATAGATAGATAGATAGATAGATAGATAGATAGATAGATAGATAGATAGATATGTGGATGTGTAGATCAATAGGCAGGCAGGCAGGCAGGCAGGCAGACAGACAGATAAATAGATGTGATCAGTCATCATAGTAAAAAGGGGGAAAACTGTGACCTCAGTGACTTTGCCCTGCTCCGCCTCAGGTTTCAGTGTGTTCTGTGTTCTGAGATGCTTTTCTGCTCACCGTGGTTGTATAGAGTGATTTGTGTACAGCTCCCCTGGCACTCTCTCATCAAGAAGTCCAGTTCACATGCAGAACTGCTGCTCAACATTCTGTGAGCATCCTATTGTGTGAAGAACTCTCGGATATCAGCAGTTTGGCTGCACCACAGTCAAACTCACTGGGATCACTGGGATTTCTGTCTCCATCCTGATGTTTGATTTGAACATTATTTTAAGCCCTTGTACGGTATCTACATGATTTTATATTTATCTATAGAGGATATTACATGGTGGCGCGAAGATATGAAGTTTATCTTCAAATGGTGACTGTATATGTCACGAGTGAGTGAAGTGAACGATTGAAATATTTTCAACACCAGAAGATAAACTTCATATCTTCAAGCCAACATGTGATTTTCTTTTTAGTATATAGACAAATTCACAAACAAAAAGTACCCAAATTTATCAAAACAAATTTATCATCGATTTCCTCACGACTGAGAGAGATTTATGTCCTGGTTTTGGTTCTGTATGTCCCGGATGGAGCTCGTATGAAAAATATGAGTGACGGATTTCCCAGTAAAACATTCGTGTCTTTTTAATATATTGTGCTGCCGCCACATGACTAGATCACTGATTAGATCATTACATGAATGTGCAGGTGTTCCGAATAAATAGATGGAGTATACGTACAATAAAAACACATGTAAAACACACACACACACACACACACACATATATATATATATATATATATATATATATATATATATATATATATATATATATATATATACACAAACGTCTTGTTCACTCAGTGTGTTTGTTTTATGTTTTGGTGTACAGCACTAGTAGGAGTGTTTTCAGGGAGACACTGATTTATCCTCAGATAATGTTCACACTCTGTCGTACACACAGGAATAAATCAGCATGCTATAGTGTGCCTAATGGCCTGGGAACTTGATTTCCTGCCACTTCAGCTGTCCACTTCAACTTGGTGAGATTAGTGTACACACACCACACACACACACGGGACTAACCTTGCATTCGCCTGGCCAGTTTATGCGTTTTACCCCCTTTTCCTGTGTGTGTGTGTGTGTGTGTGTGTGAGAGAGAGAGAGTGAGAAAGTAACTGAGCACTTCCTGCTAGGCATGCAGGAAATTTTTGCTTATTGCTCCTTTAATATTGTCACATTCAATCTCAGCATCAATCCACCTGTCTCATTGCCGTCATGCATGCGTAACCGAGCCGAGCCAAGCTGACCTGATGCGGGAGGTTAAATTCAGATTTTACAATTCTATCAGTAAAAAGTGCTGAGAGTTTCTGAACAGCTAAATGCCTGCCTTAGGCTAAGCTGCAATCAGGCCCTGCCTCTCCCTGAGGATTTAACACTCACTTAACGGCTGGCAGAGTCGCTGCAGTTTGTAGGCCACCTCGCATAGCGCTACAGAAATCAATGATTACATGCACTACTGCCGTTTCTACTATACTTTTTTAACAGGCAGAGTTTTAAAAGAGGTCATCCAGCATTTTCCATGAAACCTACCGCTGTGTTTGTGTGATTGTGATTACTAATGCACAAGATGAAAGCATATTGTACGAGTTATCTGCATGAAAAGCAAATTTGATCTCCATTTCTCGCTCGATGGGGGGTCAGTAATTTTTGCACACAAATGTTACACAGCTTTGTGGAGTTACAAAATTCTTCATGGATGCTTGTGATTCAATTCAACTTAATGGAAGACATCTTAATTGAAGCTCACCTCCAACTATCAGCTGAGACTCCAACACTGTTAATTTGCCACTTTTAGCCAAATATATTGTCTATATGTAGCAAGCCTGTAACCTGAGAAGATTTTTAGCATTAACTCAACAATAGACGACCAATAGTTTTTTAATACTATACAAATCAGGTAAGGTGGCATGGTGGTGTCGTGGTTAGCACTGTCGCCTCACAGCAAGAGGTTCTGAGTTCGAGCCCAGTGGTCGACGGGAGCCTTTCTGTGTGGCGTTTGCATGTTCTCCCTGTGGGTTTGCTCCGGTTTCCCCCACAGTCCAAAGACATGCAGGTTAGGTTAATTAGTGAGTCTAAATTGACCGTAGGTGTGAATGCGAGTGTGAATGGTTGTTTGTCTCTATCTGTGTCAGCCCTGTGATGATCTGGCGACTTGTCCAGGGTGTACCCTGCCTCTCGCCCATCCTTGACTTGCAAGTAATGTCAAAGCAAAACAGAAACCCGGAAGTTGGTGGATATACAAATGCGGGGTCAAGCGACATTCCATATAAAACAATCACATGTGCGCAACTCTCTTTGTTTTCCCACTGCTTTAAGCATTCTTTTAGCTCTGCCATATCTTTGTGCTGTATATGGTTGTGGTCACAACAGTACTCGTGACCGTGGCATGTTCCGATTTTTTAGAATTCCATACATGTCAACCTATACGGAATGTTCGTATTTTATACGGATTTGATTCAATAAACATAGTATACGGGCGTACAAATAAAGTTATACGGATTCTTTAAAAAAATTCAATATTTATTTGGAGCTATAATCAATTCCCATGATGATAAAAGAGCGCATAACATTTACAAACGTACTGTACACCACAGAAAGCACAGCCAGCCAGTAAAGAGTCTTATGAAATCGCGCATTATCTTGTGGTAGCGAGACTTCGTTCTACTTCTGATCATGCGCACACCACATTGCGAGAATCCCGCCAACCGGGAAGTAACAATTTGTTTGAAACGCGTATTTCCACCTGAGCGACTTTCAGTAGCGACTGAAAAGATTCTGAATGGGCACTCCGGCAAGATCAACACAGACACTTGCTGTGACATGCAGCCTCGTGACGTATTGGTGCAGACTGCTAAAAAAAGCTGTCATGGAGTACAATTCAGAACATTAGAGTGACACTTTGTGTTTTTGTCAAACATTGGAGCTTTGTATTCATTCTGAAGGTTTATTGTTATTAATATTGAATAAAAAGTAACTTGGATATATCATTGTTAATTATCATTCAAATTTTAGGTAAATTATTTTAATTTGCATCTTATACAGATTTCATAAGGGAAATACGGATTTTGGAGTTTGGTTATACAGGTTTGATTGACCAAAGGTTGACATGTATGGAATTCCATCCATGATTCGGAAAGAGGGCGAGGAAATTCTGATGCTTAGTACAGAGAGGAGACGAACATGGCTGAACACCACCGGCAGGGCTGATCTAACGGAGGCTAAAACCAAGACAGCTCGTGTTTGCAGTAATCATTTTATATCTCAGATGAGATTCAAAAGCTTTCTCGATAATATCATGGAAGAATTTTATTTCGTGTTGCTAGAATTTTGCTATAAAATGAGTGTTCTCTTTGGCGTGGTTCACTCGGTTGTTGCTATAATTTTAACACGTGTATTAGCATTTCGCTTCTAGGAGAGCCAGCAAAATTATACAATAGAAACAATCCAGACTGGGCACCCACTCAGAAAACAGGATACATTTCATCCAAGGTCGGATTTGATTCTGTGGCAGCCGAACGACACCAAAGAGCTCAAAGGAGGAGGAAGACAGCGGTGTCCCTTCACACAAATTGTATTGTTTGTGAGCTTGGCTGCTAAGGGTGTGTCTGAACGTTTGAGTGATTGTTCTTAATTCTCTCTTAGGGATTGTGTTTGAATGTTTGTTTTTAGATCTATTTTAAGAGCTTGATCATTTTACTTTTTAATTGCACTGCACTATGCTGATGAGAAACACTCTTTCATTTCATGCAAATACCCAGGGCAATGACAAATAAATTGAACCTTGAATCCAGAATGATTCCTTTGCACAATCTTCTGGTGTGTGGTCCTCTGATGTTTCTTCAAATCTTTACTTCCAACCTACAGTTAGTTTCCATTTAAGTGGTCACTTCACACCTCCATGAAATGAACTACAAGAACCTCGACTTTAGGGTGTACATGAACACTTCATTCAGACTCTCCAATTGAAGAAGCCTTTATCTGTCACATGCACACTTCAAGCACAGTGAGATTCAGTGGCGGCTGGTAGTCTTTCAAACAGGGGAGGCTGGTCGGTTACGATATTTCCAGATTTTAAAAGAAAAAACACATCAATTTTGCCCATACTCTTGCCTCTGATCTGGCTGATTGTTGGCAGCGTCACAAACTGTGAAATAACAGGTTCTTTTGGCCCATTAGCCTACTGTCCAATATACATGATGGTGGTGTTGGGGGGGTATATTTTAATATTTTAAAATTGTGGCATGTTGTTTAAAAATTGACCTCGGCTGTGTTTTTGTTTAAAAATGTTTTCCAAATTGTAGCAGTGTTTAATTCATATCCAGAAAAACATATATTCCAATATAATATACTCAGCATAAACATTTTAAATAGATTCTATATTTTTGGTCCATCCATGACATATTACTAAAGTAGCCTATTTACTGTTGTTGATGTGGGTCACTTGCTGTTAGCCAATTCACTTTCTCGTACCAGGAGAGCTGAAAGGAACGAGTATTATTCCCTACCTTTTTCACCAAGTCAATTTGAGGCGTTGGTCTACCCTGCTCTTTAATTTTAATTTTTTCCTCGAAAGGAAGACTGGCAAATGGCTTTGCCAAAATTAAATCAGCAATGCTAGGCATCCATGCGCAGCTTTCTTGCTAGCTGACTAGCCCCCTCAAGTTCAAGTTCAGTCACTCAAATAAACGAAATTTCTGGAACTAAGATAGCAAACTTGACAACACTATATTTACACTTTATTTACAATGAAAATATATACAAACTAAAAAAGCTGGTAGAAACCATATATAATGAATGAAATTGAAATGTAAGCTGAGCTCTTACAATACACCACAGCACTTGCGAATCCGCATGGAACTGAACTGATGTTGCCAGATACTGCTGACGTTATCCAGCCCAAAATATGTTCAAAACCCGCCAAAAAGCACTTAAAACCACCCAATCTGGCAACACTGTACCGCTGCCTGTCTATAGTTGAAACGAGCTGTCAATCAAAGAAAATATCTGGCCGCTTTCACCAATCACTAGTCTCCTCGCGGAAACTGCCATGTCCCTCCCATGTGAGGCTCAGAGTCCGTGGGTGGGCATTTTCGCAGTATTTGTTCAATAACCGTCTTGCATTTTGAGATTGAAAAGCGCAGAGCTCCCAAATGCCGTTGAAGTCCATTGAGGCTGGGAGTCCGTGAGACTCCGTGGGCGGGCATTTTCACAGTATTTTTCCAATAATCGTCTTGCATTTTGAGATTGACAAGCACATAGCTCCCAATCCACTGAGGCTGGGC